>NC_135703.1:16678345-16934590 GCF_964276395.1 Gasterosteus aculeatus
TGAACTGTATATTTGAGGAGAGGAGATGAGGTGGTGGAGGTGGGCTCATAGATGGAACGTGGTAATCCCTCCTCTGTAATGCCGTTCCGTTATCTTGCAGCGTGGTCACGAGTCCTTTATAACTCACCACGTCTTCACTGACAGACACAGAGGAAGCTTTATTCAGCCAGAATGTCCTCTCTCTCTCATCTCCTCTCCCCGTTGTTCTTCCATATTCCTGTCTCTCTCTGTCCCCCTGTCTTCCACACCCCACTCTTATCATTTCTGTCCCCGGCTGCTGGTTCTAATCCCTCCATCCTAATTCTTTCATCCCTCTTGCGTGCTGTCATCTCCTTTCGTCCTAATCACCCCTCCCTCCCTCCCTCCCTCCCTCTCTCTCTCCCTCCCTCTCCCCCCCTCTCCAGTCAGATCTACTGCATAGAGAATGCCCACGGCCAGCTGGTGCGTGACCTGGACTTCAACCCCAACCGCCAGTACTACCTGGCCAGCTGTGGAGACGACTGCAAGGTCAAGTTCTGGGACGTCCGTAACGTCCAGGAGCCCGTCAAGACCCTGGAGGAGCACTCGCATTGGTGGGTGGACCGGGGTCCAGGTTCAGGTGTGGGGGGGGGGTACTGTACCGAGCACCAGAGTTCAAGTTTCCACGGTCGGCCCACATCGGCCCCTCTCAAGTGTCACACAATCAGTGTCCGTGTTCAATATTTAATGGAGTTTTCTTTATGGGCATTGAAACAATATAAACATTAAAACCGTATTCCACAATGATCACAACACAGTGTTAAAAGGGAAGTAATGTGGGTGGGCTTTGACATAGTTTAAATCCAACTCAAATATAATGCAATAACCTTTTGATAGTATCAACTTCATATTTAAGCATATCTCTTTCCATCTGGAAGATTGTCCCTACTGTACTTTAGGCGGATTAGTTCCTGTGGAACTCCCGTCCAATCATTTCATCTGAGCCCAATGAATGAATGAATATACCGACTATACCGTCATGATGTGTGTGTGGTGGTTTCACACAGCGTGGAGTGTTATTCAGGCGCAAGCACAGTAACAATAACGATAAACATGGTGATAACTGCTGTGGTTTTATTAATGTCTTTATCTCCTTGCTAATGAAATGCACTAACTACTCCTCATGCAATTAAAGGTATTTGTACACTAATTACTAATTAAATAGGCTGCTACTCATTTTGTCAGTGTGAGTCAAAGGGCCGAGTCCTGCACTGCTCGTCCTCTGTGAGGCCTGGGGGCGGGGCCAAGAGCTCAACGTAGCGTGCTGCAGAAGTGTGTGTATGTGTGTGTCCATGCCTGTGTGTGTGTGTGTGTGTGTGTGTGTGTGTGAGCATGGGAGACACACTCTCCCTCTCCTGTGTGAGCTGAATAGATGATCAGTGTGCCTGCGAGCCAAACTAGGCTGCTGCTGCAGCACACCAATAAATAAAGATAAAGGCACACACACACACACACACACACACACACACACGTGTTATCTAGAAAAGAAAGATATACTTGCAGAACATATCCATAACTGTAGATAGCTGCAGACGGGATCGCTTCAGATAGGAGATACGTGCGTGTGTGTGTGTGTGCGTGTGTGTGTGTGTGTGTGTGTGTGCGTGCATGTATGTAAGTTCGTGTTGTGTGTGTGTGTGCGTGCATGTATGTAAGTGTGTGTGTGTGTGTGTTTTTTGTGAGGGTCCTCTTTTCATCTCTCTGTGTGGCTACATGTGTTATATATTATTTCAATAATGCACATGTGTGTATTGGTCCTGTGTGTACACTCTTTAGTGTGATGCATAGGAGTGTGTGTGTGTGTTGCAGGAGCAGGGATATGGCCTCAGGGCTGCTGGGGGTATTGGGGACTATTTTTTTAGCAGCGAAGCGGATTAGGGGAGCGCGGGGAACGGCGTGGCCGAGGCTGATTTCCTGTCAACAGCCTCCGTTATCCCTCAATCCCTCCCTGTGAGGGAATTGGTGCCGCACTCTGAGCTGCACCCCTGGCTCACACACACACACACACACACACACACACACACACACACACACACAGGGTGAATAAGAGCGGGAGAGGGGGACACTGTAGACAGAGGAATAGAAAGAGGGGGACACAGAGAGAGGAAGGTGTGGAGGATTGGACAAGGTGGATCAGAGCAACCAGGATGAGGGAGTTTATGATTATGATCATCGGCTCGTGAACTGAGCCCGAATGTAGAGTGAAAGGTACCAAATCCTCAATTGTTGACATCTGAGTCTACACCTAGAGGGGCACGAAGGCTGTGAATCCCACTGTGAGAACGCTGAATTTTCTGCATGATTTGTGTGGGCATGAATGCATGAAAGAGAGACTCACGACTATGTGTGTGTGTGTGTGTGTGTGTGTGTGTACATTTAGTTCACCCTATTAAGATCAGTTTTTGTTTGGAACAAGAGATCCACACGCGGCTCTTTAACACAGCGCTGCATGAATGCACTGCAGTGATTACATGTCGCCTGGTGCGTGTTTCCATCCCAGGGTGTGGAGCGTCCGTTACAACCACAGCCACGACCAGCTGGTGTTGACGGCCAGCAGTGACAGCCGCCTCATCCTCTCCAACATGGTGTCCATCTCCTCTGAGCCATTTGGGCACTTGGTGGACGACGAGGAGCTCAGCGAGGGGGAGGAAAACCACCACGAGGACAAGTAAGGGAACCACTCGTCCTTAGAGAAGGAGATGCTTCTGTTTTTCATTGATACGCTTAAAGGTGACGACGTTTTATTCTACTTCAAGCTGGATTTACGGGCGACTGTGTACTACACTGTGTACTCGCCACGGGCGAGTGTAATGGAGGGAAGGAATTGACATAGAGCGGTACATTATCAGCTCCTTTACCAATTATTGATGTTTATATTGTGTATAAAGCGTCCCTCATTGCCAAGTAATTATACATTAACAGGGTTGTGATTTCATTCTTCTGAATGCTTTAGTGACGCGTCCTCTGCTTCTCCCCGGTGATCCGTCAATGACCTCCATCATCGTTCAAGTATTTGCACAGTAGAGCCGCTCCTTTAGTTTGAATCTGCATCATAATGCACATGGGGGATCTCTCAGGTTCAATAGAGGGCTCTAATGTGTTGAAGACGCTCTGCATACTCAGTGTGCTCACTACATTAGATGGAGTTTGGAGAAGCAAACAGCAGCAAAGCAACGTACTGCTGTGGGCGTATTTTAGCACACCTACGTGTATACAAGATATATTACTGATATTTGACCCTTCTGACTTTGAGATCAGTCAGCCCTTTCTGACAAAACCTCTGCTCTCAGCCTCTGATCCTTTGATAAAAACAGTGACTTTACAACTAAGTCACATAATACCACAAAAGAACGAACCCACCGATCCAGATGTGGACCACTAACTCCAGAGTTCTGCCAGGTAAATTGACTCTTTTGTCAGTCGAGTCTCCTGACTGAAAGGGGAAGGTAAAGTGGTGGAAATATCGTACCCTTTTACTGGTTTGTATTACACGTCTCAGAATCTGGGCGTGTTGGTCGGTGGAACAACCAGGCTCCAGTTCTAAGTTACTGGTTCCTGGCCGAATGAAACACAGCGTACAGCTTACACCAAAAGGCTCTGTGTATTCAGGACACAGATATTAGACCTCCGCAGGTTGAACTACCTGAACCGTCTCTTCCACATCCATTCGCAAAGTTGTGTTTCACTGTTTGGATATTATCCGTAATGTTTTCCATTCACTGCTTTTAAAATGTGCCCAATTCCCCCTCTGACACTCAATGACTGACTCTCATCCACAATTATCACCTCTTCTTTCTAATCACCAGCGCTCCGCTTTGGTCCCTTCCAATACGCCCTTTGACCCCTCCCGTACGTACTGTGCGAGGCCTGGACACTGCGTACAGGACTCCTCCAGGCTGTAACTTGACACTTTCATACGGATGTTTACCAGATTCAACAGGTCGTGAAACATTTGCAGAATGTTTTGTTTTAAGTTGGCCAAGCAAAAGGACTGATATTATCTGCTAGGCCTTTTTGTCAATACAACAACCCCTCATTAGGATGAGTACATATTCACTCCTCCTCCGTTGAGATCGGGTGTTAATGGAGGCCTGTAAAACACCTTCAGTTCATTAGGTCCACGTAGCTAAAGCCGATGCTGTCGAATGCAAAAGGTCTGTGGGATTAAGGGGGAGATATTCATAACGATTCCATTGGTGTGTAATCATCAGAAACTCTGATTGGTTGCGTGTTTGTTGGCTTTCAGTGAGCCTCTCCTTTCTGTGCTCTCCACAGACGGCACAACGTTTCTATCGTAGCCCAGAACAGACTAACCAGACGTTGTCGTCCTCTGACCTTGGGAAGGGAGGCGGTTGTGGCGTTCTACACGGCGTGTCTGTAATTCAGCTGTATAATCGCTTTGTTAGGGTTTTAGTTTGTGGGGCTGTTGAATGACGTCGTGTTTTACA
The DNA here is from genome assembly GCF_964276395.1 of Gasterosteus aculeatus. Classification (NCBI taxonomy): domain Eukaryota; kingdom Metazoa; phylum Chordata; class Actinopteri; order Perciformes; family Gasterosteidae; genus Gasterosteus; species Gasterosteus aculeatus. Next base: position 16,682,812 of record NC_135703.1, read on the forward strand.
GACACACTCACTCACTCATTGTAAATCAGATGAACAAAATATTAATAACCTGTTTCAGGATAATTCAACAGACACCTCTCTTTGAGGTGCATTGTGTAGAATCCAGTCACATGCTCATGACAAATAGGGGGTCGCCGTTTCCAGTTCCAGTCACTGGAGATGCGTCTTTGTTTGTGGACGCTAAGATATCACATGATTTCATCCCCTGAGGCAGAAACTTCCCTTTTCATTTCTTTAGTTTTTCGTACCTCCATTGCTACCAGCATACTTCTTTCAGAGGGGGCAGCTTAGGGAGCCAGTGAAAGCAGATATGAAGATTGAGCAGATCTCACATGTTGAGGCTTTAAACGGGCATAGTACTCAATAAACAGGCGGTAGTGTTTATCACTGTGACAAATGTTGCCCTGTTTGTAGTGCACGCTGCTTTGCATTAGCAGGTGAACCGTCCATTGACAAAACCCTTAAAATTAGTCGAGTGTGCTCACACGCACCCTCTTGTTCCTTTTCTATACCAGCGGAGCACTTAAGAGTGTTTTTATTTCAGGCTGCAGCCCGAGGGAGCAGCTCTTGTCTGTGAGAAAGAGTTAATGTGTCAAATAAATCCAAATATGTAGCCGCTGCCTAATGGGAGGAATTTGGGAAGTTAATAATACTAGATGATAATTCTGAAAATGTGTGTTTGATGTCAGGGTGTTGGTGGCAGAGGTGTCTCTGCACTGGGGAGGTTGTTTGTGTGCTGAAGACGGGGGGAGTAAATGCTCTCCAGTACTCAGCTGGTGTGTGTGTGTGTGTGTGTGCGTGCGCTATCCACAAAGCAAAGAAGCCGTACAAACACAGGTTGTGTGTGCTTCATGGAAGCATATATATGACCAGCGTAATGCTATTGAGCCGTGCTTTTACAGGAGGGTTTTGTTATTTCAATCATACACGCGCACAAGCACACACACACACACACACACACGCAGGTGACCAAACACACATTTTCCACGAGGTGTGTGTTGCTCTGCTGACAGACAGTGGTGAGTTGTTGGCGGCTTCAAGTCATTTTTGATAACAGGTTTCTGCAAATATCTTTTTTTAAATGTCAATCATCAACGGTTCATTCATCATACAACAAAAAAAGGATTTTTTTCCACAATTTGCTAAAATAATTTTCGCATATTTGGGGTCTCAAAAACTCTCAATGCAGAATTTGATGTGGATTGTTCAACTGGAGCAGAATTCCTGCACTAATTTACACAAGATATTTTTAACAGTCTTGATTCATAAAGGTGATAAAATCAAAGGTCATTAGTATTATGCCCTCATGATTGGATACATGGTATTAATTGTGAAATAATTAACATACGTATTTGATTAAAGGGCATGTGTACCACATTAAGCTGTATTGTAAAATGTAATTGATTCATCTCAAATGTAATGACAATAAGTTATTACACCGGTCGATTGGGATCAAAGATACTTTACAGCTAGACGGGATCTAGTGTGAACGCCACTCCATGCAGGTCCTGCCAGAGGTTGCGTGTGATTGACTGCCGGCGTTATTTCTGTTAACGACGCCTTAGTCTGGGAGGAAAATGGTGCCAAAGCACCCGCTTCCCTTTTCTCTGCCACCAGCGTCCGAGAGGAGGACACCGTGGACAAACCGCCAACAAGCACCAACAATAACCACGTGTTTATTTACGTAGGTCACGAAGAGGCATCATGGTTGAGTGGTTTCCCAGCCAGATGCTCCTCACAATAACTCTGACTAGATGAATCAGTCTCTCCGGGTCCAAAGCTCACCCTGCCTGTGTTTTGTGCTGCGTGTGCTTCAGGGGTAAGGAGCCCCTGCAGGACAGCGTGGTGTCCACCTTCGAGGAACACGAGGACAGCGTCTACGCGGCCGAGTGGTCGTCGGCCGACCCCTGGCTCTTCGCATCGCTCAGCTACGACGGGCGCCTCGTCATCAACAGGGTCCCCCGCGCCCTCAAGTACCGCATCCTGCTCTGAGAGGCTGGGGAGGGACGGGGGATTAGAACGTGCGTGCACGTTTGATGGTGCAGAAAGCAAGTGAGGAAGTAAGCCGACAGACATTCCATCGTGCGAGATGCTGCAGTGTGTGATGTCAAACGCTGTAGCTTACACGCTTCACTGACCACGGGAAACAATGAAAGGCTTTTGTTGCTTAAACAAGTCCTGGAAGAACATCTGTCATGCTGTGACACATGCGTGATAAATCTGGAAAAATCATGTGCATAAATATGTTCCTTCCTGACGATGTTTTTTCTGAATCTTCTTTGTTTTCATGTTAACTTTGTCTTCAGCCTGCTGTTATCTGGTACCGCCATGGTTATGACTGATATTGAGTAAATAAATAAATACAAGTATTTTTTGGGATACATCATTAATCCTGCAATATATTTTGGGCCACTTGGGGGAAGCATAAGAAGCTGTGAAAACTGACATATTATATGACCTTGGAAAAGTTAAAATGCCAAACAGTTATCTGTGAAAACATATAGGAGCCACAGAGTCACCTCCTCGTTCACTCACTGACTCTCCTTTCATCTGCTTCTGGATGAGAGAAAGGATGTTGAGCTGCTGCCGTTCAGAAGGTGACGTTCCACCGCTTGGTCACTTTTGTCTGTGAGACCGTAGCACAAAACCCCCAAACAACACGCCGAAAGATGCAGCAACGCAGAGTGTGGATGGATGGATGGATGGATGGATGGATGATTAGATGGAAGGATGATTGGATGGATGTATGGAAGGATGGATGGATGGATGATGATTAGATGGATGGATGGAAGGATGATTGAATGGATGTATGGAAGGATGGATGGATGGATGATGATTAGATGGATGGATGGAGGGATGATTGGATGGATGTATGGAAGGATGGATGGATGGATGATGATTAGATGGATGGATGGAAGGATGATTGGATGGATGGAGCTATGGAAGGATGATTGGATGGATGGATGGATGGAGCGATGAAAGGATGGATGGATGATTGGATGGATGGATGGAGCGATGGAAGGATGGATGGATGATTGAATGGATGGAAGGATGATTGAATGGATGGAAGGATGGATGGAAGGATGATTGAATGGATGGAAGGATGGATGGATGGATGGAAGGATGATTGAATGGATGGATGGATGCAAGGATGATTGGATGGATGGAGCGATGAAAGAATCTATGGATGATTGGATGGAAGGATGGCTGGATGATTGGATGGATGGATCGATGGATGATTGGATGGAAGGATGGATGGATGGAGCAATGGATGATTGATTGGATGGATGGATGGAGCGATGGAAGGATGGATGGATGGATGGAGCGATGGAAGGATGGATGGATGGATGGATGGAGCGATGGACAGTGGATCACTGTTTCACACCACTACCTCTATTTGTCGACCAAACGCAATTAGAAATTTCTCTACCGTCACCATCTGGATCCGTTCTTCCCAGTCCTCCTCTATGTGTCACGTGCTGCCACCCCCCCCCCCCCCCCTCGCCCCCCCACACACACACACACACTCACTCTCACTCTACCGTGTGTGCTGAGGCTGGTCGATAGTGACAGTGCGAGCCTCCGCTATGGCAGACACACCATTGACAGGCCTTTTTAATTGCAGCTTTATTCTATGCATCACACTTTGGCGTGCGCACACACACACACACACACACACACACACACACACACACACACTCACACGACAGTGCCAAGGGAGGGGCATGGCTCTTTATTAGCTATGCCAGTTGGAACAGCGGCACTGTGGCTGAATACACAATATATTTGTCTGTCTAATCAAAGAGGCTGCTCTCACACACGCACGCACGCGTACACACGTATGCACGCACACGCACGTGTACACACGCACGCACGCGTACACACGTATGCACGCACACGCACGTGTACACACGCACGCACGCGTACACACGTATGCACGTATGCACGCACGCGTACACACGTATGCACGCACGCGTACACACGTATGCACGCACACGCACCCCTTACCTTGCAGTCAATTATTGAGAGGAGGCATCACGGTGTAGATACAGAGGGATGATATGCGCTGAAAAGGTAATCACTCAATATCGGCAAACATCTGGAAACTTGCAATGTTCGTCACAGAGCGTTTTATTTGATTATTTTATTTATTTTACTTCACATTCTGCCTATACGTGCTATTTCAACACCTTCGCTGTTCTTTTTACAACACAATTCTTCTTAAATAAAACTAGGTAGCACGCGACGAGCTGAAATCCTGTGTACAGATGATTGGATCTCTGCATAAAGTTAAGGTTGTTAACTTCTTGAAAAAACTTTTTGGGTTAAAATATTCTGCTCTAAAATTGTTTCTTTCTTCTTTTAATTGCGTGTCATTATCCTTTTCCATATGGCGGCTGTGAGTAAACACGTTTGTCGTTTACATTCACGAGGATCATTTTGGGGGTGTGACCTTCGGGGCGCTAACCAAGCAACCTGTGGAGCTGCCACTGCCAAGAGAGGGCCCAGGTTTTTGCTTGCATGATTAAAAATAAATCTGTCCAGATTGCCAATCGCACCTTTCATACCGTTTGGCGTATGAAAATGTAAAATATGTATCTTTGTATCATTCTCCCTAATGCCCTACTAACTGAAGCATATATAAGATGATTTCTTAAGCAGAGGAGAGGGAAGAATTCCTACAATATGTGGATAAATTAAGGAGGCGTCACCAGGTAAATCATACACCTAAGGTATAATATAATCACCTATATTTATTCGTTCTCTCTGTTGGGTGTTGTGTGAATGCCACCAAAGCTGTTTCATATATTACTTATTGTTACCTATGTGTTACACAGGCAGGACGGCGCGCACACACACACACACACACGTCCTGATCGGCGGTGATCGTACCGGAGGGTCACGTCCTCAACGGTAGGAGGCGGAATTGGATTCAGCGCCTGAGAAAATGAAATAAAAAGTAAAACCAGATTTCATTTAATTATTTATTCATGTCACCGATCCAATGTGGAGCCACCTGGGGTGTTTGTGTGTTTGTGCGTGAGTGTGGGCGGGGGGCTTTCAGGTGATTATTACCTCAGAGAGTTTCACTCATTTGTATGGACGGGAGTTTATACGACCCCTTGAAATGGAAATTATGCACAAACACGCTGCTCTCCACAGGAAGAGGAGAAAGAAAGACAAGGAAAAGAAAGAGTGACTGATAGCAGGAAAGGGGAGGGAGGGGGGGCGCCTGAGGCATTGAGGGACCCCCCCCTCAAGGTGTGATATGGAGAGAATGAAGTGTGTACATCACGGCTCACGGAGCTTACCACCTTCCTGACATGTTTAAAACGTCTCGTTTGAAACTTTAAACTTTAATATTCTGGTCAGATTTGGCTTTGGAGTTAACCCCTCTTCCACGCACGTTATTCATTTGCGCAGAAATATATTTTTTTAAAGGCTATTCACACAAAGCACAGCTATTACTTGGTGAAAAGCTATTTTTTTGAGCTCACGTTTTGTGGACGTATCCAAAAAGTTCACCGCAGTGGTCAACAACATGGAATAGAGGGTACAAAGAAGGCAAACTTTATTACTAGTTTCAAATATTAAAAACGGCAGCGCGGACCTTCTGTTCTTACCTTTCACAATAAAAGCCAGAAACACCTAGCAACCTTTTACCAAAAGGGGCTTGAATTCACTAAAAGCATTTTGCTAAAAGGAAAGTCAATAAAACAGCCTACAGTGAAGTTCGGCTTTTACATTTTTTTTTCTAGAATTACAGAGGCTGCCCGGTGTCAATAGCATCATGCTAGTTGGTCCTTTACCTGCACCCAATTATTTAAAGCTGCCATTATGAGTTTTGATAGTATTTATCATTTTGTTTTGTTCAACGCCCCGCTCCCTATGGATATGGTCGCCCATTCAATCGAGATGCTTAAAGTCAGGTTTGGGCTGGTTTGGAGTGTTGGTCAAGATTTTGTGCGTGTTTGTTGGAAGAGGGAAGTATAAATAAATTGTCTCTCATTCCCTCAAATGGGTTGACAGCAAGCATGACTCACGCATATCTGTTCTTTAATGCCCTTGTTTTAAACAACATTATATACAGACTATTTGTCTCTTGAGCTAGAAGGGATCTGCTTCGACAGACTGCTTAGTCCGCAAGTTGCCAACTTTGTCCAGAAGACCGGACGCATTTAAATCACTCATCAAGAGGATGGATGGATACTGTGCATCCTGTGGTGGATGAAGAATGAACAGACCATTTGATTTGTGCAGGGATTTACTGTAGGATGCAAAAAGAAAATAAATCTGTTAAATGTTAACCTACTTGCAGCCGCAGCGTGCTGTCCCTCTCAAGCGTTTAGCTCCGTGGCGACGGAAGCCCCCATGAAACACGGCCCCATCACAGCTACTTAGGACTGCCAACAGCCTGTAGTCGGGGAAAAGCTCTTGTGTGCCGTAAGCTACTTATTTACTGTCCTATCGCTGGTGCGAAACATAAACTGCTCTGGAAAGGGGGCGAGCTGAGGTTATTACAGGGAGCTCTTTATTTAGGGTGTATTTTTCAGGGAACCCTCATGTTGGAATATGTATATAGATATCTCTCTCTCTCTCTCTGTCTCTCTCTCTCTCTCTCTCTCTCTCTCTCTATATATATATATATATATATATATATATATATATATAGATATAGATATAGATATATACAGTGCATCCGGAAAGTATTCACAGCAATTCACTTTTTCCACATTTTGTTATGTTACAGCCTTATTCCAAAATGGATTAAATTCATTATTTTCTTCAACATTCTACACACAATAACCCATAATGACAAAGTGAAGAGTGAAGAGGTGACCAGGAACCCGATGGTCACTCTGACAGAGCTCCAGCGTTGTTCTATGAAGAGAGGAGAACCTTCCAGAAGGACAAATTAGGCCTGTTTGGTAGAGTGGCCAGACGGAAGCCACTCCTCAGTAAAAAGCACATGACAGCCCGCCTGGAGGACTCTCAGACCATGAGAAACAAAATTCTCTGGTCTGATGAAACAAAGATTGAACTCTTTGGCCTGAATGCCAAGCGTCATGTCTGGAGGGAACCAGGCACTGCTCATCACCTGGCCAATACCATCCCTACAGTGAAGCATGGTGGTGGCAGCATCATGCTGTGGGGATGTTTTTCAGTGGGAGGAACTGGGAGACTAGTCAGGATTGAGGGAAAGATGAATGCAGCAATGTACAGAGACCTCCTCGATTAAAAAACATGCTCCAAAGCGCTCTGGACCTCAGACTGGGGCGACGGTTCATCTTCCAACAGGACAACGACCCGAAGCACACAGCCAAGATAACAAAGGAGTGGCTTCGGGACTCTGTGAATGTCCTTGAGTGGCCCAGCCAGAGCCCTGACTTGAACCCGATGGAACATCTCTGGAGGGATCTGAAAATGGCTGCACCGACGCCCCCCATCCAACCTGATGGAACTTGAGAGGTTCTGCAAAGAAGAATGGGAGAAACTGCCCAGAAATAGGTGTGCCACGCTTGTGGAATCACACCCAAGAAGACTTGAGGCTGTAATTGCTGCCAAAGGTGCTTCAACAAAGTATTGAGCAAAGGCTGTGAATACTTATGTAAATTTATGTTTTCGTTCTTTATTTTAAACAGATTTGCAAAAATTTGCAACAAACAGTTTTCACTTTGTCATTATCGGTTGTTGTGTGTAGAATGTTGAGGAAAATAATGAATTTAATCCATTTTGGAATAAGGCTGTAACATAACAAAATGTAGAAAAATTGAAGCGCTGTGAATACTTTCCGGATGCACTGTAGGTACCTAATATATATGTTTCCTCGGTGTAGCACAACACTTTAAACCTTTAGTGGTAGTAGGATATGAGAGAGCCCTTACAAATACACCTCCTATAATGTCCATAAAATGAACCCTCCTTCCTCCCCTAACGCCTCCCACGTTTTTACATTACATTACATGTCATTCAGCGGACGCTTTTATCCAAAGCGACGTACAATAAGTGCATAGGGTACAAACTCAGGAAAACAAGAAAGTGCAATTTCCTCAAATAAGCCAGTTTACAATTTGCTAGAGATGAGTGACGTTACAAGTACAATTTAAGTGCTACAATTTGTTGGTCTTTAGTCGAGGTAGAGTCTGAAGAGGTGTGTCTTTAGTTTGCGGCGGAAGATGTGAAGGCTCTCTGCGGTCCTGGTGTCTTCAGAGAGCTCGTTCCACCATTTCGGCGCAAGGACAGCAAAGAGTCGTGATCTAGTCGAGTGTTTTGCTCTCAGGGAGGGACGAGTAGTTTTGCAGATGCAGAGCGGAGAGTGCGGGTTGGGATGTAGGGTTTGACCATGTCCTGGAAGTAAGCTGGACCCGATCCATTCACAGCATGGTACGTGAGCACCAATGTTTTGAACTGCATGCGGGAAGCGAACGGTAGCCAGTGAAGAGAGCGGAGGAGTGGAGTAGTGTGGGAGAATTTCGGAAGGTGGAAGACCAGTCGAGCTGCTGCATTCTGAATGAGCTGCAGAGGTCGAATGGCGGTGGCAGGGAGACCAGCCAGGAGGGAGTTGCAGTAGTCCAGGCGGGAGATGACAAGAGCCTGAATCAGTACCTGCGCTGCCTTCTGAGTGAGAAGGGAACGTATTCTCCTGATGTTGTAGAGCGTGTATCTACAGGATCGCGTTGTCGCGGTGATGTTGGGAGTCAGGGAGAGTTGGCTGTCGAGTGTGACGCCGAGGTTCTTAGCGTTCAAAGTGGGCGTTAGCACGGAGTTTCCAAAGTTGACTGTCAGTCAGTTGTCAGAGATGTCAGTTAGACAGGCAGAGATCCGAGCCGCCACCTGGGTGTCCGAGTGAGGGAAGGAGAGAATTAGTTGGGTGTCATCGGCATAGCTGTGGTAAGAGAAGCCATGTGAGCGAATGACAGCGCCAAGAGAGTTGGTGTAAAGCGAGAACAGGAGGGGACCCAGCACGGAATCCTGAGGAACTCCAGTAGTAAGAGGACAAGGTTCCGACACAGATCCTCGCCAGGTTACCCGGTAGGTGCGGCCGTCGAGGTAGGACGAGAGAAGGGAGAGAGCAGAGCCTGTGACACCAAGTTCCTGAAGGGAGGAAATAAGGATCTGGAGGTTGACCGTGTCAAATGCAGCAGAGAGGTCCAGAAGGATGAGGACAGAGGAGAGAGAGGCGGCTCTAGCAGTGTGTAGTTGCTCTTAGACAGAAAGGAGAGCAGTCTCTGTGGAGTGGCCTGCCTTGAAACCTGACTGGTGGGGGTCAAGGAGGTTGTTACAGTGGAGATAAGAGGAGAGTTGAAGAGAGAAGAGTTGATTAAAGATAGCACGTTCAAGGGTTTTGGACAAAAAGGGAAGAAGAGAGACCGGTCTGTAGTTGTTTTCTTCAGAAGGGTTGAGGGTAGGTTTCTTCAGGAGGGGGTTGACTCTTGCCTCCTTCAGAGAATTGGGAAAACAGCCAGATAACAGAGCGTTGTTGATGAGACAGGTGAGGAACGGAAGAATGTCAGGTGCGATAGATTGTAGAAGATGTGATGGAATGGGGTCAAGAGGGCAGGTGGTCGGACGGGCAGAGGTTACTAGGGTAAGAATTTGGTTAGGAGAGAGGGCGGTGAAAGAGGTGAGGTTGGTGGGACGTGAGAAGTAGGAAGTGGGTTTGAGAAGGAGGAGCGTATGTCAGCTATTTTCTTGGTGAAGTATTTGACAAAGTCTCCCGGAAGAAGGGGGGAGGAGGGGTAGGGGGTTCGAGGGGATTGGAGAAGATCGAGAAGAGTTCTTTGGGGTTAGAAAATGAAGATTCGATTTTGGATTGGTAGAAAGAGCTTTTGGCAGCAGAGATAGAAGCAGAAAACGAGGAGAGGAGAGATTGAAACTTAAGCAGGTCGTCAGGTCGTTTATATTTACGCCATCTCCTTTCCGATGCTCGCATGGTGGCTCTCATGGCACGCACCGGTTAAGACAGCCACGGAGCCGGAGGGGATTTGCCAGTCCGTCGTGTCGTAAGAGGGCAGAGAGAGTCTAGAGAGGAGCAAAGAGTTGAGAGGAGAGTCTCTGCAGCAGCGTTTGGATGCAAGAGTGAGAAGGAATCAGTTGAAGGGAGAGCTGATAGAACAGAGGATGCCAGCGAGGAGGGAGAGAGGGAGCGAATATTGCCACGAGCCGGTACAGAGTTAGTCAATGAGGGAGGTTTGTTAGTTATAGAGAGTGGAAGGGAGTAAGAGATGAAGAAGTGATCAGACACATGAAGTGGAGTTCATGTGTGGTTAGTGGTAGAGCAGTTTCTAGTAAAGATGTAGTCAAGGTGATTGCCGGCTTTGTGAGTAGGAGGAGAGGGACTGAGTGACAGAGCGAAGGAAGAAAGTAGGTGTAAGAGGTCAGATGACTTCTCTGTCTGGATGTTGAAGTCACCCAGGAGGATGAGCGGAGGTCCATTTTCAGGGAAATTAGACAGGAGAATGTCCAGTTCTTCCAAGAAATGACCTAAGGAGCCTGGCGGACGGTAGAGGACAACGATGGTTAATTGTACCGGGTGAGTGACTGTTACAGCATGGAATTCAAAGGACAATGGGGTGGATGGTGGTAGAGGGTAAAGAGAAAAGCTCTATTTGGGTGAAATGAGTAGACCTGTGCCACCACCCCTACCAGTGGGCCTGGGAGTGTGGCTGAAGTAGAAGGCGGAGGAGAGAGCGGCTGGGGTGGATGTGTTCTCAGGTGTGATCCAGGTTTCGGTGAGAGCGAGGAAGTCGAGTGACTGCTGGATAGCGAAGCCGGAGATGGAGTCAGCCTTGCGAGTCGCTGACTGGCAGTTCCAGAGACCTCCTGTGACGAGGTGCTGGACATGTGTTGAGCGGGTGGGATAGGTGAGGGGGGAGAGGTTACGATAGAGAGCAGATCTAGCCCGAGGCCTGTAGTATCTGCAGGAAGAGATTCGAACAGGTACGGGTAAAGGGGTCAAACACATTATTAAAAATAGCAGAAGAAGGCGCCGCCACCACGCCATTGGACACAGGGAAGAGGTTGTAGCGTGGTTGCCTGACGTTGTTCAGCTTTGCTTGGCCGTGTGGCGACACACGTCCCTTCTGCCACCTCGATGTTCTCCATTGACCGAGCAAGCACGCCGGGTGGATCCGTGGGTTATTCACGGCCTCCCGCCACCACCTCGCACATACCTCTCAAAATCTGTAATTGTGCTCATTTCTCACGTCCGGTGCGATGTCCACTCCTGTGACCTCGCCGCCACATCGCCATGGTGATTGAGAGCCAATTGGGGTTGAAGGACATCGCGGGTTGTAGTTTGCACTTTTGTTTGAGGTAAGTAAGTTTGACTTGTACGTTGGAACTCAGCCGGAGCCCCTTGTGTGTGCTGGTCAACAAAAGAGTTCATATCGTTTTTTAGATTCTGCCAAAAAAGGACATTTTTTTTATTCAACAACTGCTAATGTTTGCATACATGATAACATATTTAAGTCAATAAAATCACTTGTCACAAACCCCTTGAACCAAAGAGGTATCCGATGTCCTCCTCCTGCTTCAGTTTGTCGCTCCGGCGGCGGGATGTGAGGTTGATTGACTGGTGAGTTTGTCACCAGCGTTCTGCCAATACAGAGTGACAGTTTGTATGTGTTTGATCAATGGTGCATAGCTCGGGGACGGAGGCGGAGCGGGGCGCCGTGGCGACTCTCAGACCTCTTTGTCAATCAAAAGGCCCGTGAACTGCACCCCATGAAATCCATTAAACCAATTTAGCCGCAGCCGTTCAGCTCCGAGCTCTGTGAACTCATGCTGAATTTAATGATGGATTTTGAAAACTTTGGTGGTTTGAGTTGATTGCTGGTTATTATTTCTCTAACCTGATGTGCCATTCATTATTACGTGGTGAAAAGGGCTCTCAGTGAGAGACCATTCAACAAACTTAATATCCAGCCTGTTCTGATGATACAAAAACATTCTATTTGTAATTCTGAATAAATGATTCTGTTCTTGGTGCATGTTGAATGACTGGTTTTAATAAGTAATTATTCTACTTTAGTAGGAAAACCACGATATTATCACGTTAAGGGATTGATTCATTAACGCCGACAATTATTTTGTTGTGCATTAATGCAGTTTATGTTTTATTATTATTTTGAAAGTCATGTGCCTATTGAGCAAACAGACAGACAAGCCATGGGTTCAGGGCTGTAGTGGAGGGTAAACGCACGTAAACGCCATTTACGCACCTCTAAAATTTTGGAAATAGCATTTACGCACCTATAAATAGCGCTTACGCACCTCTAAGTGGCGTTTACGCACCTCAAAGTTCCCTGCGCTATTCTTCCGTTGGAATAATCCGAAATAAACTTTAATTTTTAAAACAGCTAAGACTACGTTTTCTATTGTTGAACATATAAACGGCGTGAATCATGTTCATCTGCGCTGTATTACGGTCTGTGAGCATCCAATCAGTGCCTTGCGGCTGCAGCAGCGACACCAATCAGGATCCAGGAGGTGTGTAAACACACGTTGTGGATCAGCCCAGTGGTCCCCAACCTTTCTTACCTCACGGACCGGTTTCATGTCAGACAATATTTCGGAACGACTGACGGGGAGGGAGGGGGGGGGTAGTCGCGCGCTCTAAAAGGTCACCAAGAAAAACGCCTGGTGACGCGTAGATTAGAAAACAAGTCAGTTCTCAATGTGAAAAAAAACCCTGCTGTATAGGCTATTTATGATGACATAGGTAGTACATGAGTGTTCCTTTAACTAATGTTGTCAGTGTAATTGACAGGCTGCTTAACTGGTTAACTCTTAAATTCAACATATTTTTTCAGGCAGTGAGAGGACAGGCAATGATGCAGAGAGCACAGGGAGAGGAGAAACACCAGGTTCAATAGAGAGAGAAGCACATACTTTTCTTTACTGTTTTCTTAAATTTAATAAACTACAAACTACTAACACATGTATTCATTGTCATTGATTGTATATGACTTTTACTGATAACATAATGCAATATAGCCAGGACAGCCTTACAGAGTCGCGACGCTTTGTGTTGCGTTGCTTCGCATCGCGTCAAGGTCTGTATGATCACAAAATTCAGAGTTTACCCACCTCTAATTTTACCACTACAGCACTGCATGGGTCAAAGAAGTGGGGATGTTGATCAGTACCGGCTTGGGGGGGGTGTTGTCACACGTCTCAACCAATGGAGGCTTTTGGGGGCGGGCCTGAGACTGCCTCCATTAATAAAAAAACAGAGTAATGGGGAAATGGACATTTTCATATCAAAATCCCTTCCAGGCTGCGAGTTGATAGAACCAAACTTAAGCACTACTTAACCCCCACCGTCCACCCCCCTAATCCGGACCTTAACCTTAAATACACATAAAGCATGAGAACAAACTCTTACGTGTAACCAAGCAAGTAATATGTTTGAAAACACCGTATTTTTATAAAGAGTTTATTTATTCATTACTTTAAAACAAAAGTGCACAATTCACTACTTTATTCTCTAAATTCTTTAAAAGTAACTCTTGGGTAAATGTTCTTTGATGCTTTTACTGGTGTCTGAAGGGATGATCCATGAGACGTTCGCTAACGTGTAGGAAAGGTGGCTTCAAAAAGTCGTGGTTGCTTCCAGGCCACAGCTACTGTGTCAGCAGCAGGTCCTCGGACAAATGGACATTCAATATTGTGTAATTTACTTCCCCCAGTTTAAATACTGTAGCCGTAGCCCCCGAACTTTAAAAGAATACCAAAAGCAAGCGTGTCTTTACCAGGGTTAGCTGAGTTGATTTAACTACTGCCGCCTCGAAGCCTCAGATTGGGGCATTTTTTATTCATCTTTATCTTTTCATTTTGCAACAAGTGGAATGTGGATTTTCGGTGCTTGTGAAAATGTCCACATTACTCAGTCAGAGTATAGAAGAAAAGAGACAAAGGTTATTTTCTAATAAGTGCGGCCAGATAGGATTCCGGTACAGCTGACACCATTCTATTTGGGTTAAAAAACAACAAATCTGTCGCTGCCAAATTGTAGACAATATTAGTATAAGATTAGACACATTTGGAAAAAGCACATTATGGGATCATTTCACAGCTTCTGTGCCATCTCTGCCATATATTGTCTCTGCATCTCTTCCCCCATTTTGTCAACAAGCTACCTGGAGGATGAGTGTGACAACAGCTAATTGGTTAAATACAAATTCCTTCTAGGTGGAGATTAACTCACACCAAGACTCATCACAACATTATTTCTGCCCTATTAATGTAATACAGTGCTGTGCAATGTCATGTCCCAGTTTTACTTTTTTATTTTGTTTTTAGATTCTTCACATCCTGCCTTCCTATGGGATTTCTGAGCCCGCCCCGATTGTTTTCACCTCTCCCTGGTTAGCCACTACTTCACCTGCATCTAGTTCCTTTGTGTCTCACCTGACATTATGTTCCACGAGGACACACAACATTGGTTTTTTATAAATGTACATGCAATGTTTATGAACTCACATTGTTGCATCCATTTTGCTATGAACAAAACTAGTCTCAAGCAATGCATGATTCACTAGCATAGCACAACACTTAGCTTCCACCTGTTTCACGAGGACGTGTGAAACCTCCTGACCGAGTACTAGTAGCTTGCACCGAATGAATGCATACACATGCCGTACATCCGGTTCACTGTTTGCAAATGAACTCTGTGTGTTACTGTCTGCTTCTACGTCTTCACAGCACACAGTGTCACAGCACTGATGCACTGATGTATGTGGACCAGCTACAAGGAAACATACAGCAGTGTGTGTGTGTGTGTGTGTGTGTGTGTGTGTGTGTGTGCCTCTCCTCCCCTGACCCCTGGCTGTTCCACTGTCTGGCTGCACACCCACTCTCTCACTCTTCCTCCCTTTCCTCCTCGTTCATATCAGACATGTCATCCACTGCGGGGCGTTCGGACGCCCTCGTGGGAACTGCCTGACCCAGATCTGTCTCCTCCTCGGCCTACTTGACCACACACACACACACACACACACACACACACACACACACACACACACACACACACACACACACACACACACACACACACACACACACACACACACACACACACACACACACACACAGGCACAGATGCACTTGACATTTGGTCACTGACAAGACATCAGGTGAGGACAGAGGAACCCAGGTGACAAGGAGATGCAGTGAACCTCAATGTGATATGGCCCCCTCACACACAGGCACACGCACACACACACACACACAGGCACACACACACACACACACAGGCACACACACAGGCACACACGCACACACAAAAACTGAATCTTTGAAGGCTAACTTAGTGGATGGAGCTAATGCATCGCTTTGTAAAAACTACACAACCTCTTTGCACACTAAATGGAAACAAACAAGGGTATTGTAATGTAATTTGAATTTAATTAAAGAGCCAAATAATACAATCAAATAAAGCTGCTTCAGTCATATTGTTGATAAAGTAGCCAGATTGCTGCTAATTGAGTATGTCTGTCTTACATGGGGATACAAACCTTTTTGTTGATGCTTGAACTGTAACCATAGTGAGCCGCATGAGGAATGTTTGATCAGCTAATGACCAATCGGGTTTGTGACCCTTGTGGTTTTTAAACACTAAAATCAGTGAATGTTATCCGCGTAGATTAAATTCCCTTTGGTATTCAACATTGATTAAGATTGAGTTGTCTTGTCTTATATTTAGGCCTTTTTACTTTTGTGGAGCTTGTTGTCAAGCTTGTTCTTCCAATTTATAACACCTGTTCTCACCAGACACAATTTGTAATAGACCTCATTAGCATAGTCTAACTATTTTAGCTTCCAGTGCGCACGTACCCACAGCGCTTAGCTCTCTCCTCTGTTATTAAAACCTGATTATCCCTAATCAATATTTAATGGAATATATGATGCAACTGAATGTAAATGTGTATCCATTTGCGTGCATACTGTGCGCCTGTGAGCACAGAGTCAGTGGGTGGGGGCACTGGTGGAGGAGATGTGTTGATACTGGCCTGCGTGCCCAACGGACAGTCATTGAAACATTCCCCAGCCTCTTACCCCAACTTTAACCATCACCACCAAAACACCCGACCCTAACCCGGATCCTCTGCCTCATTCTATCAGGACCCGACCAACGCCGTCTACAACGTCCTCACTGCTAAAGATCTAAAGCTCAAACTGGTACAAACGCACACACGCACACAGGCACGCAACACGGAGCAGCGACTCCCTCTCTGGGTCTCTCAGCAATGAATTACCTTCTGAGCTTCATTCATAGCTGTGACAATCGTCTCTGAGGTGGATGCGACGGGACCTCTGTGTGTTTGTGTGTTTGTGTGTGTATGTGTGTGTGCAGCTGGCTGCTATAATAAGCCCCGCTCCCCCTCTGCCTCCCTCCCTCCCGCCTTCCAGTTCCACTTTCTGAGCGATGCGGGTGGAGGAGGAAGTGACCTATATAGGCTGCATCTCTCCCTCTTTCTCTAGTGTGCTCCAGCTTCCTGCATTTCAACAGCGTGTGGTATATGTGCGTGTGTGCGTGTGTGTGTGTGTGTGTGTTGTTTGTGAGTGAGAGCGAGGGAGAGAGTGTGCTGTGGAAGGAGCACATGAATAATTCAGCAGATGCCTCAACTCGACCGCCTTCAATAAAACCATCCCCTCTTAATGAGTCTTAATGACAGCCTCGGCTTGGAGACAATCAAAGGCCGTGTGTGTGTGTGTGTGTGTGTGTGTGTGTGTGTGTGTGTGTGTGCGTGTGCGCGTGTGCGTGGGAAGAGGGAGCACCAGGGCTGCTGGTCTGGTGGCGTGTGCCGGGATAATGGCGCACCTGCCCCGCGCCCGGGCGCAGAACACAGAGCCGAGTGCTGCCTTTGCCCCGGGCTCTGTCAAGGTTGCCCTGGGTAATTCTACCTGATACTTTGAAAAGAACATGAAAGCTGACTTCTCGGCAGGGGAGGCGAGAGGAGACGCTTGCTGCGGGGAGGAGCAGCTGAGCAGCCTCCCACCGGCTGTAGAACTCCCTGCGTCTCATGGTGGTTATAGGACACGTCTTTTTATTGGTTTCCCCACCTTGACCGCTTCATCACGCAGGCTGAAGAATCCTCCTACGTTTCAGACCGATGTTCCAATCGATGCCATGTTATGTTGAATAGTATGGCACATTAGTGTGACACTACCTCCCTGCTCCCTTTGGGTTGAACGTTTAGTACCTGTAGTCAAACGGTTCTTTCCTAACCAACAGGTGAGCAACCTTTGTACGGTTAGAGCGATCTGGACGTGAAAATCGAAACCCTGTTAATTGTACAAACTCAGCGTAAGTTGCTTGTTTCCGCCTGGGCTACGTGAGTGTGCATGTTCAACTAACGTCACGCAACAAAACTGCAGTAAAATAATGCAATGTTCATTGGCTTTAACACGAGGCATGAACACCACCTACTTGAGTCCTTTTCTTGTGTGCTTGTGTTTGACCCTCCGTTACCCCAAACTGCTCCCACTTTGCTCTTTGTAAGGTGTCAGCTGCTTTAGCCGTCTAATAATGAAGCGGATGGTTTCGCATTGGATAGAGTTAGAGTTAGAGATAGAGTTAGAGTTAGTTGAAACTTTGAGTTGACGGTAAAAACAAATTGCATAATAGTCGCCTACGGCAGCAACCAGAGTGTCTGTACATGACTCATACCATAGGTTAAGAGAAAACATGAGGAAAAGGTTCTAATAAATCACTTTAATTATACTGCAAGAACAAATGCATTGATACGGGTGGTCCTTGGATGAGGCCAATTGTATTTTTAACTCCTGCTTGTTGCTTGTTTATTCACCGTAAGGAGTGTGATGCAGTGACAGACTCTGTGTACAGTGTCCTTTGGTAAGCTGTCCCCCTTCAACACGTTATTTTATCCTGAACCAGTCACATGTTTAGAGAATTATTCTTATGGACTAGGTTTGGGTTAAAACCATTTTTGATGTTTTCACTTCATTTGAATTTATTTTTTTATAACTGCAATGATTCTGTTTTCATCATCCTGAACACCCGCAAAGCGAACATCCCCCATAAGCAGAAAAATCTGGTTAATAATAATTTTCCACATTGGTATAACAGCTGGCTAATGTGAAATCAACTTCAATTTCAAACTAATTTCCTCCCAAAATGTCACTTCTTGCCCTCTGACCGTGTGTTCCGTTCCTCTCGCTGGGCTGAGCTGAATGTTGTGTTCCACAAAGCCACCGATGACCCCGTCCACACCAACCCAGCAGCAGACGCACGAGCACGGCCAGAACCCCGCTGAAGCTGCCCAAACAGCTGGGCCACCAGAGGTGGGTAGTCTTCCCGGCTATGATGGATGACTCAGACAATCAATGCCACAATTGCCAGCCCACACAACTTCTGGACACTGAAGTTTCACAACTAAGTTAGAATAGACAGAGCAACAATAAACTGCCCACACCTTTTCGGCTTACGAGCCACAAGTCATGCCGGTTTTCCGGGGTTTGTGACCGGGTGCCCCCCTTTAACAAACATGGACTTGGACCCACAATGGAGGTAAGATATGATTTTGTGTAGCTACATTAGGAGGTTCATTGTATAAATATATATCTTTCACTTCTGAAATGATTGATTCAGTCATAAAGCATTTGAATAATATCTTATTCAGGCATTTGCCGTGTTTTCCATGCAAATGTCCCGCTGGCGCCGCAGCAATAAGCTAACGGATGGCCGCGATCTTGTTTCTCACGGCTTATTGCACAAACCTTCTGCTCCAACCCTGCATCTCCCACCCAGTCGTGTGCAAGAAAGAAAGCAACATGGAGGCAAAGGCAGGAATGGAAATCTCCCCTCCTCCCCTTGTTATCTGTGGCTGGATATTTTGAGCGCGCAGCTTCTGAAGAGGCTGTGCTCCCTCTTCAGAGGCCTGTCTAAAGCAGCTCGCTGTTAAGGAGATAAGGACTAGTGCTTCCTGGTCCTCTTTGGGAATCCAGTCTGTGATCTGCACCTGGTCACCTGAAGCGGTGCTGCAGTTAGGACACACTATACAGCAGGGCTTTGTGCTGCGAGGCTGAAGAGTTGTGTTTCTGGCCCCCGTGCAGCCAGCCGATGGAAACCGTGTGTGCAAATCATCAGAGAGCTGTATACATCTTATTCAATTCAGTGTGAATACATACATTCATTATTTCCTAAAATTGTATTTCATATTTGCATGTCCCTGAAAATAATTCAGCACTTTTTGGTTATTCATCACATTACACTTAGCTGACGGTTTTATCCAAAGCGAGTTTTTTAACCCAGGGCTTTTTACATTTTTACCACTTCGACTTGGAGCAGGCGGCGCTCGGTCCGCCGACCATGCGGTCCCTGGCGCGCCCTCTCTGCCCGCTGTGCGCCACCGTCGACCCCTTGCGTTCCCCTGGAGGAGTTGGGAGTGTGGAAGTGCTAACACTAGCATAACTTCCCTCAGCACAGAAATCTTTAATCAGGTATATTTTCTATTGGCGAGGAATATATTAATTGCATCAAAGTGATCTTTAATAGTCTTTGGGCTGAGGCGAGGTTTTTAATCTGGCAGCCTCGCTGGCACCTTGTTGCTGCTAAAGTCCGTCGTGAATGATAGTTGAAACCAGACTCCAACGTGAAATGATTTAGTGCAGGACTTGTGTATAGAAAAGCTATTGATCTACAGCACTCACCGAAGCCCTCCTTAAAGATTCACAGTGCCAATAAACACACATAAACCTTACCTACCGAGCGGCACACGCAAAGGGGCTAATGATTTAGTTCATCTCGTAGTTATTTATGACTCTGAGCTTTGCTTATTACAAGCTAAACTTGGTAGTGGAAGGAGAGCATGAATTAGCTGTCTCAGAGGCATTCTGTGCAGGATTTTGGAGCAAGTAAAAACCCAAGCAAAGCCGTCCAGTGGGTTTGCCCGAGGCACTGGCAATCTCTCCTGCGTTGACTCCGTCTTCCACTATGAGGGAATACGTAGAAATATCAGAAATCACCACGATGATATCTCCCTCTATACACTGTATTCCCACTCTGTAAGATTCCATTAGGCTGCTAAAATGACTTGTCCTCGCGCCGCAAAAGGTGGCGTCCGTTTGCCGATTCCATCATCGAGCGGGTGCTAACCTCCGTTTCCCAAAGCGTCCACGTCCACGTCCTCTCTCTTGCGCGCACACACTCACGCACATGCTGAAGCCATAATGATGTGCTATGTTCCCACGTTACAGGAGTTTCTTCAGATGACCGGATGGCTGTAGAGAAGCCGCCTAATGGTCCAAACACCCTGGTGTCCATTGGGTACATAGGAACCAGCCATGGTCCGTATCAAATTAATGACAGATACTGCTGCTACTCCTGCTGCTGTCTGTAATTGGTGCCCTGGCTACAGCTAACACACATTCATGGTCACTGTTACCAAGCCCACGCACGCACGCACGCACGCACGCACGCACGCACACACACACACACTAGGAGACACTGCAGGTCATTAACCCTCACCATCCTTTCTCATTTGAGTAAATCATGTATGTTTTAGCTTAACTTGTAGTCCAGCACGCTGTGGCTGCTGTACCATTACACCCATTGCAGCCTAAACAATTACCACTATGGGGCTTTTAATCTAATGGCCTAATTGCCCTGATCTCACGACCCCTTGTATGTGCTGAACTAAGCAGTTACCACATATGTAACTCATTACAAGCGGAGGCAGTTGGAGGCCTCTGCTGCTTTGACAGTACATTGGGGAGGGTAATTGTGCGGCTTTGCACAACTACAACTCGCCTAAAGGCTGCATGCATGTATTCTGCAGATTGCATTGTTCGCACGCGGTTTATGGGGCCATATGCAGCACGTTGAAAGGAATTTACCTTGTTTCCTCTGTGATGACATATGACTGTGTATCAGCATCTCCCCCTTTAGCGCCTCGCTCCCTTCTCCCACCTTTCACCATCTCCTTATCTCTCCCCCCTCTATGACTCCTTTCTTATATGGCTTTACCTTTACAAACACATACCAAGCCAACCCGGAATGGAAAAATACGTTTCTTCTCAGCCTTGTATCAGCACAATGACAACATAGCGTAAGAAGGTAAGCCAATTGTAAAGGAAACCACTTCCTTTTCAATAACCTTTGCTGAATATACAGACAGCAGAGGAATCTTGTTGTGATCCCATCTGGCCAGATGTTTAATGTCACCAAATTCACATGCAAACGAACATCCAATTGATAAAAATAATACAAAGCAATTCTGGGGTAATGCAACCAGCTTAAATGGTTACTGGGTCTCTGACAGTGTCTTTTCCCTGGTCTCTGGTCCGCTCGGTGTCTCTGTGTCACGGTACCATGCGCTCCAGTGACATGGAGGGAGTCGGGTACCGTTGCTCTGCTTTTCTTCCAGTGCTGCGTCGGCGCAGAGCCATTTGACATCGGAAGTCATGTGGGGCATGAATATGAAATTAAAGAAACTCATATTCATGTGAGCATGCATTATCAACGCACCTGGGGGAAGGCCGGCACAACAAAGTTAACGGTCAATGTATCTGTGGTTTGCAGAAACGTACAACGCCAACATTTTACCTCAATCTTAACATCTCAAATAAGACTGAAGGAGACGGGAGACGCATTCATGCCTGGAGTCCTCCCCCCCCCCTCAGGGCCCTGTCGTCCGTGGTCAGGGGTATCAAACTGATGCCGCTGCCATCTGTGAGAGGATCACGCTGCATACCTGAATATGACTGAAGGTCATTCAGGGGGAGTCATGACTCATAACGAGGACGGTGGAGGAGGAGCTGCCGCGCAAACATGCGGGTTAGCTGGTGTCGATTTTGCGTGCCGTCATGCATATTCACGAGCACACGCACAAACACAAACACATGGGACAGTGTGTGTGTCGCAGTCACTGCCACTGCGGTAGGTTGGGGTTAAGTGAGCATTTGGGATTTAATTGTTTTACGGGAGAGCGACAAGAATGGAGAAGATGGTGGCCCTTTCCATGCACACACACAGACACACACACACACCCACACACACACCTAGATGCACGATCTCTCCAGCACAGCACAGAGACTCGGGGGTGCTGAGAGAGCCGGTCTAATACAGAGACTGGAGAGGGCCCTGAAGTACACATATGGGAGGGAGATGACACATAGCGGCGGCAGCGGAAGGCTCCGCAAGCTCCCGGCAAGTGTACATGTGTGATGGCGGGTGTCGATTCTCTGCGCGCGTGCGCTCGGTTTGCCATCAGAGGTGTTAATCCTCCGTTAATCAATGACTGCTGGCAGCGGCATGCATTCAAATGCAAGCACACGCACGTCTGTGTCCCTCCCTCTTTGACTACGCGGAATTTCCCTTGCCCACCTCGCCCGAGCGCAGAGAGGAACAACAGGAGGAGTAAGGTGAGACTCAGATGTAGAATTGGGTAAGTGTTGCTTAATTTTGTGTGTAAATAGATTATGTGAAAGTTAAGCAGGAGCTCTGGCTTTCCGCTTATGAAGGAGAATATTTGTGTTTACTTGACAATGAATAGATTTCAGATGGGATCATAGTCATGTAGAAGGTTTGATGTTATTCCCCTAGATGTTTTCCTTTTTTTTTTCAATCCTCTCAACGAAAGAGAGCTGACCTGGGATCATTACTCAGCACCCACTCGACCGCATCTTTTATTGGAGCCTCACGTGTAGGGAAAAAAACTGATTGGAGATCAGCAATTCTGCAGACAAGATGTCGGGTAAAAGGTTTGTTCTGGGCCACACACTCCACACGTGCGCTTCGATCGATTATCACATAATGAGCCTTAATCAACATTCTCTTAACATCCTCCAGCACTAATGCATCGCCCCCCGCCTCCCCCACCTTCGCTTGCAGCTGATCAATTACAGAGCCATTATGGGGTATGTCTTGCACAGCTCCCAACATGCAATGCAGTCCCCTCGCTGGTCTTGGCGGTGGCCACGGCAGAATGAACTTAGCGAACAATCTGGGGATCAATCCCATCACTTAGCCAATTAGACAATAGGGAGACAGACGGCCATTACCGTAAGAACCAATCGATAGCCGGAGCCAGGGGCCGAGGCGGGCTGTCTGGTTCCGCGTAGCGCCACGGGTTTGCGTGCAGCTAATGGAGGGAAAGGGTGGCGGGGCCGGGCGGGCCTTTTTGATGGACGTCTCGGCAGCATTTGGAGGGTGTTGACACCGGGAGCCGGGATGTTGTGAACACGACAGAGAGGGCGTTGTGCGGTTGGACAGACAGACAATTCGATCAATGGCAGCGAGCGCAGCCGAGCCACCGGTTGATTTGACAGTCCTCCTTTCACACTTTGGACACACTAAGTGGCTGATTCAGATGGAATCGACACGTTGGGTAAAATTGACTCAATACTTTGGCTGTTTTGTTTCTTGTTGAATAGATATTATATTTAGAGGTTTCTGTTACTCCATGGCATCATTACACTCATGTTTATCAGCGGTCCCATTAGTGTAAAACATTACACACAGCCCAGCGTTTACCAACACAAAGCTTGCTTTTTGGGCTAAAGTGCTTGCAATTACACACATTCCAGATGATTCCCATTAAAAAATGCTGATAGGTAAGGGCCATCGTATGTAAATGGGTTGTTATTTTATAAGCTGCTGGTGAAAACAAGAGCGTGTTTTGTGAGCGGTCGATGTGCATGCAGACAGGGAGAATAAGTGCAAAAGTCAAACTCTCTAAATATTTCGCCAGAGAAGCAGAGAAAGTTTGGATTACTGTTCTCCAACATTTTAGCGGCTGCTTTCTGTGTGTTTGGCAATTTTAACAAATCTCCATGAAGTTCAGCAAAAGAGAGGAGAAGCATTTTATGATCCAGTTTATTAAGAGTCAGTGCAGAGCCACAGCTCATCTGGAATTAGCTTAAGTCAGAAACTTACCCCTTGCTGTCAATTGAACCCTTTGCTTAGGATTATGAAATGAAGGAACAAGTTCCTGGAAGCAAGTCTTTATTCATTGTTAAAAAGCAAAAAACACATGTATGCATTTTTCATTCTTTAGTACACCTTTAGCCAACACCAGGTATCGTTTTCTGGTACCTTTGGCTCCACAGGTTTCACATCGAAACATACGGTTTTAAAAACACATATTCTTCTTCCAACATCTCCAGGTAAGAAGTATTACACAACATTTAACCCTAACGAGCTCTAACTCCACCAAACGAGGACATTCATGAAAAACCCGGGGTGTAGTGCGGACCCATGAAGACACATTTTGTCACATAATACGGGACACCAGCCCGGATCAGATCACACTTCACCTGGAGGTTTGATTAGTTGTGCAGTGCGTACGGTCCTCGGACGTGGCCGGTGACCCTGAAAAGGTGGTCCTGGGTACAGATCATGTGACCATGTGCAGTATTTATTTATGGTGTGAAAACCAACGGTAGCAAAACAAAGAAGGGGACCAATATATGTTGTTATGACTGGGAGACCATTGCGTTCAGACACGGTCGCTCTGGAAATGCTTGCTTCTAATGATGTGCAATACGTACAAAAGTGCTGAGATTTATGAAGCAGTTCAAGATCATTTAATATGGATAGGTACAATCAAACAACATAATCGTACTGTGACAAATGTGAGATAATGAGGCTCAAATACCAGAAAGTGGCTCTCAACCGATGAAAAAGACCATACATACATCGTGGCTAACGTGCAAAGTGTGGTCCAAGCGTTGGGTAGCAGATTCAGTGTTAAAGAGTAGAGCAGCTTGTTGTTACTCTCATCACACAGCAGAATGAGCATCTCTCAATGTCTGAGCCTCCATAGCCGCAGGGCAGGGTGCCCTCAGGGGCCAGACATCCACTTGGAATTACTCTTGACACCCTCTCTCTCGCACTCTGTCTGTCTCTCTCTGACAATCTACCTAAAGGGGCAAAATACGGCTAAATATCAGTTCAAACAGGAGAGACGACCAAAGGATTAGTCAACATGTATTATGCCAGTTGATGGGTTAATGAGTGACACAGAATTTATTTGGTGCTTGAACTCAACGAGGGGATTTGAGGTTGCGCTGCGTTTCCCCTGATCGGCAGTCACATCTCCTCAAGGAGTCCAGACTCTGGTGGCGGTGGATGGAGGTTCTGCTGGAGTTGGGAGGAGTTGGCTGGAGATGCAGGTGGGGTGCTGATTCTGAGAAGGCGGACGGTGCCGGGAAGCCGCAGGGTTGCATGCGACAGCAGCAGGAGGCTGGAGGCGGGGATACGGCATATTTAAAGGAGACGGCAGCAGCTTTTGGGATTTCACAGCACCTGAACCCAATCCTGCACCGGCACTCCAGTGCAGGATTGGTACTGTGGGCTCAGTAAACAATGGTTCCTGTACGTTGGCCTCCACAAGGCGATTTGCCTGCACTACAAATATCAAAATACGGTGTGTGGGTGAGGGAAATGCTCACGCTAATGTCATGAACATCACAAAATGCCGTTGTCGCGGCAACAATAGCCATGGTGGACCTCATCCAAGTCCCAATGCCGAATGGTACAATTCATTTTTTTAGGTGACAGAAGGTCGACACATATGTTGCCTAAAAAAATGAATACGTTGTTGAGAGGAGCAGAAATGGCTCTGTAAAGCTCGTGGCTTTGCACAATGCGTGGGCTTTAAAGTGGATCGGTCATATGTGATTGGCGGG
Organism: Gasterosteus aculeatus; assembly: GCF_964276395.1. Lineage (NCBI taxonomy): Eukaryota > Metazoa > Chordata > Actinopteri > Perciformes > Gasterosteidae > Gasterosteus > Gasterosteus aculeatus. Next base: position 16,708,471 of record NC_135703.1, read on the forward strand.
GTCAATGACTTAATTCAGAGGTCACTAACTGGCAGACCGCTAAAAAAAGACGGTTGTGATTTTAACGTGACAGCGCACTTTTCGACAGCGAAAGTCGAGCATTTAATCCATAATAGACAAACTCTTTTCTGTTCATACTTCACACTGCAGCACTAAACCAGTGTCTCCTGCCTCGTGTCTGGTGGTTAGAAACCATTGAAACGCCGTCATGAGGCTCAACGAGCTCCTCCACGTGAGGAGGAGAACGAGCCTGATGCATCAAGATCAGGTTTAACAACTAGAGCTTAATTCTCCCACTTTCTCCCAAAAAGTGGATATATATATATATATATGTAAATATGGCAATATGGGTCGTCGTGGCACAGGGGTTAGAGCGGGTGTGCCGGTTCGAGTCCCGACTGCCCCATGTCTCAAGTCGAAGGGTCCCTGAGCAAGACACCTAACCCCTAATTGCTCCCTGGGCAAAGATGTGAAACACCATGGGTTTAAAGTGTAATGTAAAATATATATTTATATTCTATTAAACTGTTTAATTGTTAAAATGTGTGGCTGAGACTGTCAAGTCCAAATGTGAAGCAGAACATGTGAAATTCAAGCTTATCTTCCACTTATTTTATTTTTTCTGAATCGAAGCACTTTAATTGAACATGCAGAAATTTTCTAATTTTATTTTTTTTAAATGCAGCCCTACTGTTATTTAGTTATTTGAGAAAACATTATTTATATTTGCAGTCACACATTTATGTTCAGTTCTTTGTTACATGACAATAAATATTGTCAAAAGAGTTTTAGAATCGAATTCATTTGATTTGTTAGTCGTGTATTGATTACATGCAAATGTTGATACAGCTGTATTCCTCTATGTAATCACGCTGAGTATTGTGATCTTCTGCATTGTGAGCCTCTAGAAACGTTCTCTAACTGGACCTTTTCACATTTTAGTTAAATACCCAAAGTATTGACGGTCTCAATGCAAAACTAGATGCTACACAGCAGCTGTGTATGACACACACACATGAGATTCTGCGTGTACAAACATAGTGTTTGATTTTAAGGTTTAATGTTTTGATAAAATGGAAAAGTCAGTGAGACATATCAGATAGCGACTTTAGACAACATGAACATAAAAATCACCCAAAGAAAAGGAGAATTGAGTCATTTAGAGTACACAGCTGGTGCATGTAGGACATGCGTTTGCCGTTTTGTGGGTTAGCGCCACCAGTTAAGAGAGAAGCTGCAAGCCTTTGCCTGTCAACTTTGACTTGAGCACATGGTAGAATAATGTATTATGTGGGTCTTCATGACAGAAGGACGATAGATATATAATGAAGAGACAGCGCGACCACATTCCCGGATCGCGTTTCGGCCATTGCTCTCCGTGTTGCTCTCGGGTTGAGGGTTCATCTATGAAATTGTTCTGACTCTAATTTTATTAATAATTCATGGTACACCTGAAAAAATATCCAGGGCCTAGTCTTTGTTTAACACATAGTAGGAAGGACAGCTTTCTGCATTGGCCCCACAAGGCCTCGTTCCATGTTTAAAACCCCGGGATCTACGTCACAGTGAGACATCGTGATAGCGTCGGCTAGCCTGGACCCGCTGGCCTCAAGCAGAGATGAGGAGTACAGGGGGAAACTAGTAACTGGTAAACTGCACATCTTCAAACATGCAGTCACTCCCCAACACTTTCAAAGTGAAAATGAGTAAATATCCTCTTCAATGGCTGACTGGCATTGCAGCAAGGTGTGACGTTATCAGAAAACAAGATTCTGGCTCCTCGGCCCGGACTTCCCCCACTGTGTTTTGGAAGTAGATTACAACAATTCAGAGGAACTTCAGGAGCCAGACCAGCTGTGTTAAAGCTCAAACCATGAAGAGAGATGAGCGATGGTGGGCGCTCACAACGCTGCAGCTGATCACCTCTCCACCAGCCATCCGTTTACACCCAGCACGTTGCTCCTCCTTTTTTATCCTTTCTGAATGTGGAGGGGAGTCGCTAGGCTGACGGAGGAAGGTGGGGAAACCGTCCATCAGAGCCAGGACACGGCCCATAAGGATCGGCGTGAAGCCCCCCAAGTTATTAGCCCTGCTACCCGGCCCGTTTTGTCTTCATCAATTCTTAAACTCATAAGACTCCCTGTCGCTCTCCTTTTCTAAATTGTACCATCTATCAAGCCGGATGCTCCTCTGCATCTTCCTCTGTTCTGCTCGTTTTCTCTTTCATGTTTCTCTCTCACTGCAGGACATGGCGGTGCTGCGAAGGATCAAATCATCCCCAGGCTTGGAGAATAAGCTGTTTTTGTCTTGAGGCACCTCTCTGCATACTTCCTTCATTCCTTCTTTCTCTCCCCAATACAGTATCTCCTCTCCCTAAAGTATCTTCCTTCCTCCAAACCCCTCATCATCTTACTTTATCTCCTCCTCTCTATCATCCTCCGTGGCCTCCCCCTCCTCCTCGTCCCTCCCTACCCCTTCTTTCTTTTATCTCCTCCGTCTCGCTGCTGCTCTCCCATTGTGGCGGACCGGCTGGTCCTTCTTTCTTTCTCCCTCCTTCCCCTCTCTTTCTCTCCATCTCTCTAATTACGTTCAGAGACAAAGGCGTCTGATTCTGCCTCCTCCCACTCAGAGCTGTCAGGCCTGGTGTAGGAGAGAGTTAATTTCACACTTACTGCATGCTTTAATTAAAAAGGGGTGAGGTGGTGGGGGAGGGTGGGAGGGGGAAGAAAAAAACCAAGATGGGATACATGCGCTCCGTCACACATCATACAAAGAGGTGGACTGAGTGTGCACGCGTGTGCGTGTGTGTGTGTGAGTGTGTGTGTTGTAAACAAGCATCACGTTTGTGGCTTGTGCCTACAGGTACGTGTGCGCCGAGCCAGGTGTGTGTCTGTGTGTGTGTGTGTGTGTGTGTGTGTGTGTGTGTGTGTGTGTGTGTGTGGTACCTCTTTGTGTAGACGTGCAGCCCAACACGCGCAGAGTTCAGCCCTTCACTTCTCCGGTGGATTTTTTCCCGGGGGGCTTCAATGAGAAATCAATATCTTCTTCAGGGGTCTGCTGTCCCATGCACACAAGCACCCCTTTGTACTTCTACCTTTATGACTACACACATTAACACTAATACTTATCCTAGATTGAACCATTAAGACAAAATCCTAAACAGGTCTGTCCTGAGGGAAAGAAAATCTCCTCACTTCCCACAAAGTGCTCCTCGCTGTGTCGGTCTGAAACTCTAATTGTTCCTCACAAAGACGTTTGTATAAGCACTCACACACACAAAATGCCATTACTAATTTGCATTGGCAGCTGGAGTAGAATTCATTCACACTCTCACACACACACACACGTGCATATGCAAATACTAAACATTTCACACATTCTTGAGCATGTGCAAATACAAACAGCACCGGTATGCTCATAAGTGCAGATATGAAACTACACACACACTATGTAGCACCGACTCTGCCCCTTCAATAATTCTCACAACAGCAGCACATGATAACCCTTGTTAAGCTGTTGAGATATGGATGATAGGTGAAACGCCCACAGTTGTCAAAGCAGGTACTTCATCACCCTCGTCCCCTGCATGCAGCGAGACGCTGATCCAAGACGTGCACCATCTCTGCCGGCCAGCCGTTGGAAATCTTTGGTGACACAATGTAATATGTTACCAACAACGATGAGGGCCACAATGATGTGATCATTTTTCTTTTGTGGTTTTGTAGTGGACCACCGTGTCTCAATATTACATTTCAGGCTGTTGTTGTTTGAGTAGATACAACATTTCTGTGGAACACATTCCAAACGCCTTTGTGTGTAATCAAGGTACCACATATGAACAGAAGGAACGGGGGAAGGAAAAGGGGGCGTGGAGGCCCTGGGGCCACCTCGTGGGTTCATTCGTCTGTGGTGACGGGGTCATGGAGGTTGAGCAGCTGAGCATTTATCAGCATCGTCAGCAATGAATGAAAAAGACTCCATGGAAATATACTTAGACGAAGCACAGCGAGTGATGTAACGTGGAGGTGCTGAGGAAAAGCGAGGTCCACTGCAGTCGGTGTTATTTCCATGTGGGGCGTTTCATCTTCATTAATAATATCGTTCTGCAGAGGAGATCCGCTTCACACGTGGACAACAGCTGCAACAGCACACCCCCATAACTTACATATAGCCCTGAACCCGGCATCCGGCAGATATTTGAATAAGCTCAGGGAGAGGCGTGCTGATTCCAATTAGCAGTCTGTTGTTTCACACTGTGGGCGATGGAGCTTGTTATTCCTCGCATGGAGAGAGTCGGAGGAGCACCGCTCTGCGGCTCCCACAGCGCAATCAGCCTCTATGACTCTTTGGTACGCACCAAGCACTGATTGCCACATTTATGGCACCATTCGCACTCCCCGGGGTGCTGCAGAGGTGCATTTGTTAAAGAACTGTCGTGGTCACCTGTGGGAAGAGGTACAAATGGCCCGAGTCCAGAGCCGATGTCACACCGCCACCGACAGCTATCAGCCGTAATGAACCCGGCATAGAAAGATAGAATGATCACAATATCTCCTGCAGTCGTAATTTATGGTATGCGTGCTAATGCTGTATTAAAGGCGGTAAGGATATGCCTTGATTAAAAACTAAGGGATTACAATGGAGGATTCGATTTCAGGCTGACGGCGCGGACTCTTTGTTTTGCTCTCTGCTTGTTTCATGCATCAAGGGATTTAGAGACAGTCCAGGTGCTTCATCCAGAGGGGCTTGATTTCATATAATTATGTTTGGGTGGGCCTGGTTTCTCCTCAGGGAATTAGTTCTACTGAACAAGTACACAAGCCGCTTTTATCTGTACATTTCTATATGTGATGTTATTATTTGACATATTTCCAGTTTATTCCCACAAATTCATGCGGCTCAGCCTAGTTAAGAGCAAAAGGCTAACACTGATGACAGCAAACATCAGCAATGAAATCTGAATAACCCACCCATCACAATGTTAAATTAAACCCCAGAACCTAAAATGTTACTACATCATTGATAATAGTTAACTTCATGGTCTTTAAACAGCAATAACAAGCGTTACCGGTTTGGAAACAACAAAACAAAAGTTGACTGGTGAGTATAGATTTGGGATGAAAATACCCGAATGTTCCGGCGATGATCTGCATCCATACACAGCGAACACACCTGCCTCCCAGCCTCAGGTCCAGCTTTGTTCTTGGGCTCATTCAAATGAACAGAAAAGGAAGATGAATTCTGAAATTTTGTATTTCACAACTTAATTGTTGACCTAATGATTTAGAGTAGGAATATTTAAGTGCTTCACTTTAAATCATTTCCAACTCAACAGTAATCTGGAGGGAATTGTCACTTCACTAAATGTATTGAATAATTATTTGTTATCACATTGTTGATTCAGATTAGATATCCAACCCATAATGTATAATTACAGGTCAAGATATAATATCCCACAGTGTGCAAAGCCATTGAAATAAGCCCCACCTTTTCAAGCTTTAAAATGAAAGTGATGTACACAATAATGCACCATTAGTAAATGACAGGATGATGTTATTCATGATGAGTACTTTTACTTATGGTACATTTTGGTGCTTTATTGCTTATTTAGACCTGAAAAGGTAAAGCATGTAAATAATGTAACATGCAAGCAGAATGAGGGACAGGAGGAGGCTGTGGGAAGGGAAGGAATATAAAAGGAAGCTAGGGAAGTAATAATAGAAAGGGGAGTGCAGCAGTGATAAAGGCGCGGAGGGAGGAATGAATGCCCTGATGGATGGAGGAAGACAAGCGGATGGATGGGCAGCAGGACAAATGGTGAAGGAGGAGGACGTGTTGACGGGATGGACAGGGGGTAGACGGGAAGAGGGAAGTATTTAAGGCAGGATAGACAGATGCATGGATGATTCAGGGGTAATGGAACGATAAGCTAAAGGATTACAATTTTACAGTCTACTGACAGTGGAGTTAGACACATATGTAACAGTCAAAATGTCTAACTTTAACAAAGGCCAACAGAGAGACAAAACAGATGTTCAAAGCAGTGCTGCCTTTGAATTGGGCTGCAATACGGAACAGAAAAAGATGTTATTGGCCACCAAATACGCAATTGTAAAATGAAGCATTGTTGGACACAAAAAACTAAATCCATTAGAGTATAAAATGCCGTACTTTAAAAACATTAAAAACACGTATGAGTTATTTGGTTGGAACATGCCTTTCTGAAATGTCTCCAAGATCATTTCCAGTTTTGGAAGCCAACCTTTTAGTGTATTTTTTTGTTAGACGTGACTGAGGGGGTAGGACAGAGGTCGGCTCACTTTCACACAGGCTCACAGTTACTTATCCTACGTTTATGTTTCTTTTAGCCACACTGGAACCAAACCATGTTCAGTCACCGCTCTGTTCCAACTATGCTCAAGAACTACCTCCAGAACTTCTGGATGGACAAATAATTCCATAACGTTGGTCAAATGCTCAGCTGCACATTATTGGTAGCATGCTAGCTTGTTAAACTACAATGTTGAACATGGCATACTGTATATTGCAACTGCTAAAGATCGTCAAATTGACATGTTCACATGACTTTGTGTGTTTATCGGTATGCTGGTGTTATTATTTAGCTCAACGTACTTATGTGCTTGAAGGAGCACTGATTGGGTCTCAAGTGTTTTGGAGAAGCAACAATGTCCTTCAAAGAACATAAAATGCAAAGCATTTCTTTTGGTCTGGACAGAAGGTCCAATAAAAGACTCAAGATCTGCTTTGTTTGTCTCCTGTCCACAGTGCAAACTACTGAAAAATCATAATTAACATAACAAGTAAGGGCAGTAGAGTGCCACATGGACGAAGACCGAGGCCTGATCAACTTCACTAAGGTCCCCTGGACGACGGTGTCTAACAATGTTATGTACAAGAATAAACTTCAACAGATGTTCAGTTGTTTACTAGATTTCAAAACAAATCATGCTTGTAAAATCATTTGTATGCCTCACTGTGGTTGATCCTGAGGGAAAATGAATTATTATACATAAAAATATAATTCTGCATTTCTGTTTTTTGACAAATAAAAATAATCAAGGGTTCTACTTGGACCCAAAAGTTATGATTAATTGCCAGTATGCTTTGAGTACTTTGGCTAACCGTGTCATGTTAACCAAAGTGGAATGAGAGAAATGAATGCAGAGAGGAAAGCAGAGGTCTACACGGAGGGAATGTCCAGAGGCTTAATGCACCCTGAATGCTATTCGACATTACTGATGCGAGCGGGTCGCTCCAAATCGCTCCCCTCGGGTTCAGAGGAGCGTTGCGGCGCTGGAAGACCCCATGGCTCATTGAAAGGGGTCAGAGGCGAGGCGCTCTGCTCCATTTAGCAGCCTACTCATGATGGATGAATGGAGGGAGGGGAGGGTGGAGGGGTGGAGCGTCGCCCAACTGAGAGCGTGGGGAACAGGGCGCCACCAGAGACCTCCTCTTGGAGCGGTGAGCGGTGGTAATGGCTGATAATGGGAACAGGCGCAGGTGGAGTCAAAAGCGAATGTGGTGTTTTAGGTCAGCATTCACACACTTTTGGCATCTGTGTTGTAGAAGCCTCGTGTCGAAGAAAATGGGAGAGGATTAGTTTACATGTCTTAAAGATATTTGAAATTATATAATATGTGACTGAGGACATTATTTGTAATTAAGATCTGCCAGCTCCAATAATTGACATTTTGTTGGCTGTTTTACGAATTCTGATACGTCTATTCATGTCATGATTGCTGAAACCAAGGAGTATCAAAAGCTAAATTTCCCTAAATTCTTCATTGGAAGCCAATAGCTAAATTTAGTTCAGAAAGCGAGATACTTGGGTCACATGATGCAGAGTGACCTAAGTGACGATGATGATGTGCAGCGCTAGTGTTGCACACTGTGCAAAAGCAAAAAGAGCTCTGTTTACTGTCCTCCGCTCTATCCAGCTTGTGGTGCAGCTGCAGCAGAGCAAAGATAAAAAAAAGCTTCAGGTGGTATTTAATGATACTTTTAGAATCTTGCTTAGGCTCCAAAGATGGACTCAAGTCATGTTTGTGACTAGTGATGTGCTCACATTTCATGCTGTCTTGAGGAATTGAATTTACAAATCGAAATGTTGATTAAATGAACCTGTGAATGTAATCATGAAGGCTTTAACTGAGCCTATACACAGAGTGATGCAAGGTGTTGACCTTTTTATTATTGCCAACAATATGCTTTGTACTGCATTGTGTTTTTGTTTCTTTTTCATTTTGTATGGACTCCTGAGTCTGGAAATAAACACAAATCATTTATAATAGATATTACAAATATATTAACTCATATACGTACTCAATCCCTACAGATATGGGCCCTCTATTTATCACTACCATGTACCAAGAAGTGTGGGAGATCCTCAATAGAATGATCCATTATAGGGTAGTGTGGGAGAGCACAAGGCCCTGGGCCGACCAATAGTTTTTTTTATATGTCCTGTTGAAGGACGCTCCACCTCGCTAGAATCCCAGATGCCTTTGCCACTGACAGAAGCCAGCAACAGGTACATGTCTGTCTTTGCCTGCCTTTCTCACCTTATTATTTAGGTTTAATCAGCTTCCCAGTTGAGGAATAGAGCAGTATATATGTACACTCTAAAAAAATTCACCGTAAATTAATGGTATTTTACTGGCAGCAAGGATGCCAGGAATTTACCGTTATTTTACGGTATAATACCGTAAATGGTTTTTACACTATGTTACCGTAAACTTGAATGAATTTTACTGTGAATTTACTGGCAGTCAACGCTAGTAACTTACTGTTTTATTTACAGTGCCCTACCGTAATTTACGGTATGTTGTGGTATATTGGATTACAGTTTGTTACCATACGATTACTGTCTTTGTCACGGTGTGGTGCACTTCCTGTCTTAGTTTGTAGTTTTCTGCCACTTGTGCCCCCGGGTAACTTCACTTCCTGCCTGGTCCTGTCATCCCCTGTGATTGTCGGAATGTTTCCAATCACCTGCACCTCCCTTGTGTATTTAAGCAGTGTGTGTTGTTTGTCACTTGTGGCGTCATTGTCCTTTGTCACGGATGTCCCTGTCTACCGTCTGGATGTTCCTCGTTACTGCTTGACTTTTTGTCCCCGGTTCGTGTGTGTGTTTTTGCCTGTTGGCCTTTTACTTTGTGGAGTTTTTTTGACTATTAAAGTCTTTTTCGTTAAAGTCTGCGTTTAAGTCCTGCCTTCCTACCCAACCCTGACAGTTTTGTGTTATAAATACCAGAATGTTACCGTATACTTTTGCATTTAATTCCCCACAAATTAAAGAAAGACAAACAAAATCATTTCGGTCATAGTGGTTGGAGTTTGTTAGATGCCTTTAAGACAAAAATGTTAGGCCTTTGTAACAAAGATCAAAACATAAAATATGCAGCATGTATACAATCATAAAAAAATGAATCATAAAATCATTGGGAACAAGGTAACTAACTGCAACAATACGCTATGGAACACTTTCAATTGACCGCAGCAAACGGCTGGCGTCCTTAAATCCAGAGCCTCTGTAAAACAAACCAAAATTGAATATTTAGAAACACTGTCATTGGTAAAATATTAAAATTACAAAGTTGAGGAAGACAACAAGATGTAAGGAAGGAGAATGTTAATCATGTCAGGCAAATAACACTTACCAACGTTACTTGGAGCGACGAGGCAATGAGACTCCTCCCATGTTGAACTGCTCAGGTGTTCTGGATGAACTGAGATTACGCGTCTGACGTCACGTTCAGGAGCAGTCGGTCACGATTAACACTCAAATGACTTTTAGGCAATGAACACTTTGAATAATACAAATATTTATAATCTTTACATTCCGGGCACTGAAACGACAGTGAAGGCGGATGGAAATTTAACTGTATGTTACAGTTATTATGACATACTGTAAGATACCGTTAGAAATGCACCGTAAATTGACAGCAATTTGTTACAGTGTATATATTTCTATACACATTTATATATTAAAAATACCATCCCTGATGAGAGCCCTGCGATTGGCTGGCGACCAATCCAAGTTGGCTGGGATAGACTCCAGACCCCCCCGACGCTGTGTGCAGGATAAGCGGTTTGACAATGGATGGATGGATCCCCGATGAGGCCAATGACCGTTGTGTCAGTTGCGTCCTCTGAGGTGCAGTCGTTGAGGGAGAAGACCAGTGGTGCGAGCACACGTTCTTGGGGGGCGCCAGTGCTGATAGTCCAGATGCTGGAGGGGACTCTTCCCAGCCACACCTGCTGCGTCCTGTTTGATAAGCGTCAGGGCTACGGTTAGACAGCGGAGTGTAAATCCTTTCTTCTGGAAACAAGGACCTATTCAGGCAACGCATTTTCATTCTTAACTCATCAAGTCCTAGAGCTTGGTCTGTGGCCTTGCCCTTCAAACTCTGACACTCATGTTCCCCTTAAGAGATACAACCGTTGTGGTGAGGCTGAGGGTTAAAAACATCATTGATGAAGTGAACAGTGCGCTCATAAACTGTGGTCTCCTGGGTACAAGTCTTGTGTTTGCTTGGCCCCTACATCCTCCTCTCCTATCCAACCTACTTGCTATTTAAAGTATGCCAGTTGTTCTGAGTGTGGGTTTTCTCTGGAGTTGGTCAAAAGTTCTTGTGCGTTTCGTAGCAGCGCTAAAGGGTACGTCGGTATCAGACAGCCAGAGACACTGACCAGGCACAGGGACCCGATGCACTGGCCGTGAGCCTGGCTCTCAAATTAAAACAAAAACGAAAGTTAAGTTTGGTTGCGGTGCCTCAAGCTTAAGCTACAACTTTGTTTCCACTGAGTATGAGTGTATTTATTTAGTTATTTTAAACACCATTTTACTAACCGGTTTGATTTACAAAGTCAGATATGGTCTTAATCTGCATGAACACAAAATTAAGTTTAAATATGGCACAAACTAAAAATGCCTCAATGACACACTGCAGTGAAGTGAAAGCTTGGCTCTGAGCCCAAGAGCTTTTAGGGCCTCTCCTATAATTTCTGGTCCAAAATGCGCGATCCAGCGGTATGAGTAATCAGATAGACGAGAACCAATCAGCAAGGAGAGAAGCCAACATGGCCGACTGGATCAAAGTCCCATCGTCTGTGTACCGTGACGCTTATCTCTGCGCCACCAGATAGTACTGCTAATTTGTTGGGCCACTGGCGAACGTCACCAGGTGACACTTTGCCTCTGTCGCTCAAAGGAAAACTACGTCAAAAACTAGGACAAATAACTGCGGTTAATCACAAGATGACATGCAGGTAGTGTGAACAGAATGCAGCGCTCTGGCCTGACATGCTAGTGTAACTGATGGCGATGCTATGGTACCACCAACAAGTGTGGATTCCCTGGCTATAATTCCAATGGGCTGAGGAGTGTTTGTGCATAGGCTTGTGAGAGATTCAACGAGTGTGTGTGTGTGTGTGTGAACGGCGGCGGGAAGGAGAAATAGAGGCTGTGTGGGAGGAGGCAGCTATGCTAGCTCCTAGGAGAGACTGAGAGGGCGAAGGGTCATTATTGACTGAATTAATTTTTAAAGAGGCCCCCCGTTGGGGGGTGGGAGGGGCGGATAGTTTGTGTGTGTTACTGCGTGTGTGTAAAGTCGTACTGGACACTATTCTACAGCATAGCACTTCTCCCCTCTCTTTTCTTTGTGCCAATCTACATAAATGGCCATCATACGTCTCCTCGAGCCCCACGACCAAGTCTGACCCTCGTGCTCCGTGATATAGACTCTATAGTTGCCATGCACGCTGGGAAAGCCTCATTGATTGCCCTTTCCCACCCTTTAACAATCAATGGCGGACCTGGTTCTAGGAGGCGAGCCTCCGGGAGGGTGGAGGGAGAGTTTTGTAAAGGTGAGGAGCATGGTTGGCGAGCAAAGCAACAGCCCCGATTTCTTGGTTGTTGTTGTTTTTTGCAGGAGGTGGTAAAAGGACGTGGGGGGGTTATACTTAAGGCCATAACATCCAGTTGGTTGGATGTTGGCAGCCCGGTCGGCCTCACTGTGAGAAGTGCCCAGAGGCGATGCATGTTTTGCGGGGAGACAGATAGGACGAGATGGGGGGGGTTAGGATATGCTCTATGTGCTCACTGACCCTGGCAGATAGCAGATGAAAGAGGGGGGGGGGGGGGGGGGGGCTATTCAATCATACTAATCCCCCCTCCTCCCCCAACTACCTCCTCTCCCTAACTGCATCAATACACACACAGACGCCACACTCATTAGTGCCAGCGAGACCTGAAACAACTCAAAGCGCCTCTCGTTCTCTCTGTCTCTCTCCTTCCCTATCGTTCAGTCTTTGTGTCCTTCCCCCCTTTACCCGCTCAGTCTCCCCTTGTCCGTCTCTGCGTTTTCTCGACATCGCCGTCTTCCCTCCATCGCAGCCAATTTGGCCCTGTGTTATTTTCTCTCTCCACTCTTTCATTCCTTTCCTGTTTGCTTACCCGGCTTCTCCTTCACACGTCTACTCGATTCTTCACACAAGCAGCTCAGCTCCCTTCCCTTTATTTCATTCCGTCTTCCCGATCCATCCGCTCGTCCACCCTCTCGCTTGTTTCCTTCCCTCCCCTCCCCTCTTTGATTCCCTGCACAATCCTCCCCTTCAGTCCTTGCTCTGCTACCCGTGGTGGAGGGGTGATTTGCAGGATTTGGCCGCTGGCAGGGTTGTTGCTGTGTCAGTCTAACATGCAGGATATGGACCAGAGCTCAGTCCAAATCCCTTCCTCTACGCCCGCCTGCCCGGCAACCGAATCGGCGGCTTCCTCTCTCCTCCATCTTTCTTCTCGCTCATCTCTTTCTCCTCTGACAGCGTGGTGTCCCCACCTCCTGTCCTATACTGCACACTTGACCTTTCATCCCCAAACCAAACCAAATTCCTAAATAAAGCTATTTTCCCAATCCAGATCCAGTCGTTTATTAAGCGATTAACCCTCTTTGTAAGTTAAAAAACAACCTTTCAAAAACCAAAGATAAAACAGTTCGGTTCTAAATCTGTAGTCAGGCCCCATGACCGTAGAATATCGCAGCAGGCCGTTTCGCTGATGAACAAAGAATCAGTCAGACGCCTGCCCTTTTTTTGTTGATGTAGTTTGCAGAGAATAAAGTGGAAAAAGGAATCAAATTCCAATAAGCCAATTAAGCCGACTAGGATTCTCATTCTGAATAGCTAGATGGAAGAATTAAAAGAGCTCCAGTCAGAGCTAAAACAAAATATACAAAACATGATCAGTTCAGATAAGATAAGTATGTGAATATGAGTTTTACTTATAATCTGAATGTAGCATTCGTCATTGTGCTACTTGCCCAGTGCTTTCACTTTCACATTTTGTTTCTCACAGCATATTGAGCATGAACAATTCTAACCAAAACCACAAAAATATATATAATAACACAAAATAATCCTGTCACTGATGAGTTCTCTATGGTTCTTCTCAGCAACACCTACCAGGTCTATCGTCCATGTCAAACCGGGTTCGGGAACAAACCAAGTTAATCCTTAACCTTTGACATTTGAATTTATTTTTGATGAATAAAAATGTGATATATTTGATTTTTTGATTCTTCCTTCCATTAAAAGTATGTTTTACATCAGTAGAGCATAGGTAGAGCATTGAAAGGGTGGTGCATGGAGCGTCTGACCAGGGCCAGCAGAGGAGGTGGTTACACACTCATTTCACGGTGCACTCTCACCGTGTGCTGCAGCCCCACCGGGCCGGGCCCCGGGGACGGGAGCAGGTGACACCGACGCCGTCTGAAGGACACTGGAATGCTGTGGAAAATTGTGTGTGTGTGTGTGTGTGTGTGTGTGTGTGTGTGTGTGGGTGTGGTGTTCGTGCGTGAGACCGGAACGGGGAGAGAAAAAAGGCGGCTGTATATATGTATGTGCATCTGTGACAACTTACACCGCAACCAATCTGAACAGACACAACAACAGGGGACATGCATGAGGAGAGAGTACCCGACAACAAAACAACAGCGGGCTGCTACAATGCAGTCGTAGCGTTCGAGGCGAGCGCCGTGCCACAAAGACACAGGTCTCCAAAGGAATGTTAAACAGGTGTGTGTGTGTAGGGGGGAAATTAGTTCGACGTACTTTAGTGGAAGCAAAGACACAGAAAGGAACATTTTGATTCGGCATATTAAACGCAGTAAGTCTTAAACTTTAAGAGACAAATCATTTTGAGCATCACACAAAACAAAAGTTTCTCTTTTGGGTTTAATGAAATGCTCTCAAATCTGGCACGTAGTTCATCCAATTTACATTTGATTCAATATTTCGGAAACAATGAATTCTTGAGGCCAGAGAGCAAATATTTCCACTCAGAGAGGACGAGGTGGATGAACTGGTCAAACTAACATTTTGAACGTTACGGATGTGACCGGGAAAAACACACAACAATGATACTAGATGAAAGATCACCAGTGTCAGATCTGAAGATGGTTCCATGTCTCATGAGTTTTTCTATTGAACAACAGTTACAAAGATGCTTGTGTAAACTGGCAGTTAGTTGGACAGAAAGGAAATTGGCCGTCCCCTAGTGTGAGACAAGAAATTCAACAATTGACTTCATGTTGACTACTTTCTCACAGCAGTTAGTGAAATATTCATGAAATGTGTTTTGTGCTGAAATATGTCACTCATGTTTTTTATGTTTTGACACAACGTCACGCTCTGAAAAGAAACCAATAGGTCACGTTTATGCTATTTTGACACAAACTATTTTAACCACAAACCAATCAGGTCAGAGTCTCAACCTTTATGAGACGTGCAGTCAACCACATGTCAACAACCACGGCCGCATATCTGACGAGAACGCCAACCGCTTCAAAATGAGTTTCTTTGTTGTTTTTTTTCATTTACTGTTTTACAATAAGATTTTGCAGAAGAGCCTTCACACAATCAGGAGCTCTCACATAATCTGAGCAGCAGCACGGACTCTGCTCGGAGAACTAATCCCCCCCAGCAAACACATGCATGAAAAATAAACATCATCAGAGACAACAATACCAAAAGCTTTGAACATAAGGAGAAGTTTGAAGCTGCTGAGCGAGCTGCGGCAGCAGAAAAAGGGATTAACGTGATTGTTCAATGGAGTGTGAGGGTATGACGGATGTCAGTACACTTCATATGATTGGACGGTAGTCAGCCGATGAATGACTCTGTGATTGGGAGCCATAAATGAAACACTGATGATGCTGAGTACAAATGAGCAAATTCAATCACTCATTCATTAAATCAGCCATAATTAATTTTATAATGAGAATCATACCATTTTAATGACATTCTCATTATTCTCATTATTACATTATTTCTATTATTATTACAATTAAAATTATTGTATTAATATATTATAAAATATGATAACATAATATGTGTCTTTTATCAAAATGATTTATTTCATAAAAAGTGTCTGTGTGAGCTATTCACATACCAAATACAGGAGGATAAAGGTAATAAGCCCTGCTGGACGTGTGGGGGACAACGTGTCAGTAAACACAAGACAGACTTTCGACACAACTAAAATGTAGCTTAACGTAAAGATACTTTCACCTCCTTCCTTCAACACCTCCTAGATGCGATTGCAAAAATAAGTAGCTAAAGATGACGATGGAGTACGAAACCCCCCGTGTGCCACAGACCTCTAGGGGGCTTCGTTAAAGGGCACGTGGAACGTGAGCTGGGCCTTTATTCACTGGGCCACCGGCCCCACTAGACATACAGGAAGAGCCTGTGGATCACAGAGTGAAAGCACAGAGCAGAGTGTCAAACAGACTTTAAAGATAATGTTGACTTTTCTCACACACACACACAAGCCTGCACACAGTCATGCACACAGATTTAATTGGAGGAGAAAGTACTGACACATATACACACATGCGCACAAAGATGCCCACAGGCTCAGACTCATCAGCAAACAGATAACGCACAGAGTCACCCATAGACATGCAGATACACATGGGAGCAAAGCCGGTAGAAGGTGACACACGCGTGCACACACACACACACACACACACACACACACACACGCAGTCCTTTCACTTGCATGCCAACAGTTGTGTGATCAGAGGTGTTTTGATCCTCTCTGTGCATGCGTGCTCCAGCGGAAGGCCCAAAGACAGAGGAATATCTCACAGCCCACAGGCTGGAGGAAAGAGGGTGCTGACAGTGACAGAAACAAACCCAGATGGTAGCTTCACTCCACCAGGGGATCACATGTACAGAATTAGATCTGGAACGTAGCTGGCGGGAACAAAGAATGATGTCACTTGCTGATAACAAGACATGCATGTTAGTGTGGGTTGGTAGACCTTTTGCACTTAGTTATGTGGCCTCTAGTGTTCCTCCGCATGTGTAATTAAGCTGGTAAAAAGCTCTATCAATGTATTTTGTTATCATTATTATGAATTCAGATAGTTGTTCAGGCAGGCTGTCTCTCATACAGCATTCATACATATCGCTCCAAAGAATGGATGTGCTGTAATTCATGTCCCACAGATTCAAAAAGTGTAAACCTAACCAAGTGGTTTCTTGCAAATATGGAAGTGTATTTTTAAAGGCCTGCATGCACTTAACGTTTCTTCTGTGGAGAAAACATTGAAAAAAAGAGAAGAGGAGTAACGTTTTTTTTTAAATGTAATGGAAGAAAGCACAGTTTCATATAGTCCGATGCTTCACAACGCTGTGTCTGCTCTCAAGGAAGGTCTGTGTCCACAGACAATCATTCTGGCACCAAGGGGGAAACAAGGCCCCGGCTTGTTTGCATCTCTTTAGACCAATCGCATTGGTCTGGGGTGGGGTTGAGCACAGGTACCCTTGTAAAACAGATGTAACAGTATATATGCTTTGAGTCAGAATACAGGCAGCACAACAAGATGAAAACCCAGCACCGACATATCGTTGCTCCAGAAATATGGTGAACGTGATAGAAAATAGTGTGTGAACATGAAGCAGACATGAAGCCAACACAGCATTCATTTTGACTTATGTCTCATGAGTCAGCTGATTCATGTAATGCCAACATCGACTCACCTTTAGCCCGGTTTCCGTTTCCAACATCTCAATATGTTTATTCATGAAAATGTCTGCTGCTGGACGTGGTTTGGATGAGAGGGCTGAGACTGGACTAGAACCAACACAGTGAGATTAAAGACACAACGATGCTCTGTAGTGTCGAGGCTAACTGCAGAGTCCACTTTTCAAATGTTGGAGCATTGTTCTTTTTCTTTGCTTGTGCATGTTGTTGAACCCCTATGACTCTACGTTCAGTTCAGTCGTTTGCTGTCTTGGTGCCAACATGCTGTTGCTTAGTGTGGGTTTGTGGTGGATATTTCACAAAAGACGTTATCTTGTGCAAAGCAATTATTTTTCTAGTGCACCTCACAAAATTACCAGTCAATCAAACAGTGGCATTTTTTTGCTCCGTAGGGGGCATAATTACAGACAGGTACAGTATTGATTTGAGCACATTGTTTTGTTGTTTCAAAAGAATTACCCCAAAAATGTATAGAGATTATTCATTATTATTAATCATTGGATTATATATTATTATTATTATTATTATTATTAATTGAATTCTATTCAACCTTTTCAACTTTTTTCTGTGGCAGAAAATATAAAGGTTTATTATTACAAATTTTTGGAAAGAATGAAGCGGGCCTCAGTCGCACACAATGAATCTACATCCGCACTTGTGTGACCATGTGTGCTTCCTTAAAACTATAATTACCTGAAGTAGGTGCTTGTTATAAGTATCAGTTAACATCACAGACACAACACATGTCTGTTCAACATGTCATCTCTTCATAACTGTATCTTGCTTAGTCCGGCAATTCTTGGATAATTCATAGGAATCATTAGATTGTCTGAATGTTCATTGTGAATCCCACAATGCATTGTGCAAGTGTACAACGATGGTTGCTCACCGAGTTCTTGTTGCAGGGTTGTTGAGTGAAAATTATTTTTATGATAATGTAAGCAGAGCGTCAACAACAACAACAACAACAACAACAACAACAACAACAACAACAACAACAAAGAAGTTATCATTTATTAATTTGGAAAAGGGAGCTTATTTCTCTAAACTCGACCTAAAATTACTTTTCTCCGTGGACTCGATTGGAAACGTGGCATCTTCAATGCCATATTCAGTTCTCTTCACACATCCATGCTCAGGCCTCGACCGCCGTTGCCATGGAGGCGTCACAATAACAGCCACACAGACCGTTCCAAGTGTCGAGCACGGATGTTCAAATGATTCTCAGGTACTTTTACTCAGGTACAGATGTGAGTACTATCTGTGTGCTCCTTGAGGGCAATAACACACCCAACACATCATGGCAAACTTGAAACCACCAGAAATCCCACAGAGGAACATTTATGTTTTATGAATGGGTGAACGGCTTACACACTTATACAACACAAGTGCCTGTTTGAATGTTGGTGCAAAGTGATGCACTTGAACTTCATTTTACAAGAGGCTGTGGTTGATAACAGCGCTATCATTGCTGTCCACTGATCTTTAAAAGGCCAGTACGGCCAGCACACCAATGGTCTTGTACTGATGGTAAAGGACATCGCTGCTGAGCAGCTAAATCTCCCGGTTCACACAAATATTTTGTATAATTTGTTGGTAACATTATTGAATTTTCGATGGTAGATTTCTAATTCCTCCTGATTGAAATATATAATCTAGTGGTCTTTCCACCTATGAAATAACCACAGAAATCTTTGTGGTATTCATTTTAAATCCTGAACATTTATTACTCCTTGTATTCGCCTTTAGTGGCAATTGTTGCCTTTGTTTTTTCCCATTGCCATGCGTTATAATTGCAAAGCAAGATGTCCTGCAATTACTATAAAAAAAGTATAACTATACTTGTTTTATATACAGCTGTTGTTTTATGTGGTAGTTTTTTAGCTGTGTGTGTGAGAAGGATGACATTTTTCTTCTTTACTCAATATATACTCCAGTTTCTTCGTTTAAAGGCACAAAACCACAAATTCATATAAAAATTCAACACCACACAATTTACATCGACAAGCAGGAACACAAATGTGCACGCACAGCGAGCGGCCCACACCGCAGGTTTCAGGGTTCTGGCAAATGATGGGGTCCGGAGAGACGATGGCTGTGACCTTGGCTGCCCTTGTGTGTGCCTGACTCCAGCTGGGCGTCCATTAGAGTGCTCGACAACAGACGCTGGCCTCTGCTGAGAGCCAAGGGTCGGATGCTAGAAGCACACACGTTTGCACAAATGCACTACAAACGCATACACGCAGGCTATGACGCACACAGCAGCTAGCGCACACACGCACAGATAGGTATAGACAACACGTGTGCATCTCTAAGCATCTGTCCGTGGGGCATTTGATGATCCCTCTCCGATGTAATGTTCACGCTGTGGGTAAACAAACACACACACGCGCACACACCGCCGACACGTGTGTCTTGTTACCAGTGCGTGTATGATGAAGAGTGACAACATGCAAGGAGCGAGGGCCGGGAGTTGTGACCAGTGATTTGAAACCAAAGCTTAAGTGCTCAAATGGAACAGGTGTTGGGATATAACTTATTAGTATTAAATCAGTCTTCATGGTTGCGTGTACTGTTTAATTAATAGAAAGCATTTAGTGAATGTATTGCTCAAACCCGGCTCGAAGCAATATACCATCAACAGAGCATTTTTCGCATTGATGCATTCTGTTTGGTATCCGAGAATAGTCACAAGCAGAGTGATCAGCAGTGGCGGCTAGTCCATGGAAGGCAATGGGGCGTGGCCCCACCTTGAGTCACAAAGAAATATATATATATAATTGTTTTGCAAACAGTCAATATGTGTCTGTTTGTGTTTTTGAAGCATGGAATATACCCAGTATTGTTTGTAAATTAAAATACATGCTTTTCCTGCGCGTCCTCTCCGCATGTCTCAGCTGGGCACGGGCACGGTCCCGATGCGGCGGGTCTAAGAAGCAGTTTAGCCAATCACTGAATAAAGTTAATGAGTGACATATCATTTCAGAGTCCTAAAATACATTGAGTCTTGGGCATAGCCCTTTGCAGCCCTACGCTGTGCTCTCGACAGGGCAAAATCTGCGACGTGCCGTTTAACAACATAACACGAGCGACCACCGGCAGTGTCCTTCCAAGAAGACCCGACCCGAACTCAGTACGAGAGAAAAACTTTGCCGGAGTTAAAACAGCTGGACCCAGATCAGCCCGACCTCACAATCAGACAACGGACCGGCGTGAAAGGGAAGCGGGATGTTAGACTGGCAGGTTTAGCTAGCTAGTTAGCTACATGCTAACGCCGTACGCACACCGCGTGTGTGTATATATATATATATATATATATATATATATATTTACACACATATTCATTAATATACTGAATTGTTTGAATAAGATTATTTATTATTTAAACTGTTGGAATAAATGTTAAAATAATTTTAACATTTTATTAATTTTAATTATGAATTATTATTAAAGAAATAATGCGTGTTTGATACCTTTTTTGCATTGAATCATACTGAGATGTTTACTGAAACTGATTGGCTGGCCCTACCAAAAAAAAATCCACCAGCCGCCACTGGTGATCAGACAACAGAGGGTAGTTCAAAGAGCTTTACTGAAGTTAATCAAAAGCTTGGCAATAGAAACAGGATAAACAACAAAAAGCCTGTCACTACAGAAGAAACAGGCAATAGGACGATAGGGGACGGAACTAGTACAAACATTCAGGCCAATACTAGGTAACATGAAAAAGAAGTCTGGCGGTTGATAATCTGACAGACGTGAGTGATCGGTTGGCGCTTAGTGATGGGGCTGATGACTTACAGAACACAGGAAACTTAACAAAGATAGATGTAGTTCATGCAGGTCACACATTCTAACAAAATATATAGATGGAAGGCTGATTCCTTCTGTACCAAATGCTCCACAAAATAGAGTTGCAGTTCAAAACAAAATTACTTTAAATTGTTGGTGTGATTGCATCCTCAGGCCACGGCAAGTACCAGTGGTGAAGTCCACAAATAAACTCAATAATAATGACACAAAATATTAAATCCGCTCAATACAAAATTCAGAGGACTTTCTATAACCTCCGTGAGCCTGTTAAGTTGGGCACAGCTGAGCAGTGCAGCTATTGGCGCAAATACCTTTAATCTGTGCTGAGCTAACAGCGTTAACCCGAGAGGGCGAGTGCTTTCCGTCCACGCGTTACCAGCTATAAACGTCTGCATTGAGGCCGTGCAGCGAGGCCGCCATGAGCTAGCCAGCCCCAACTTAGCAATAAGCTCTAAACACCACTGTCCACAGCGCAAGAGAGCTGCTAGCATGGCTGTAGTCCTGTTTGTGTGTGCCACTAGTGTTGGTGGACGTCTTGAGAAGACAACACACCATCAAGTTGGCCTCTTGGATTTAAACATTGTAAATGCATTGAGCATATCGTTCCAGTTTTGTGCTCTTGGAACCAAATGCCCGATGACATGGGGCAACGTGGCATGGCTGGTGTGTGTAGTATCCTGGATACGTCTGGTTCAGGTAACCGTCATGTTTTGATGAGGTCATCAAGGTGCGCGGTTATGCGCAGAAGAAGAAAAATAATAATAAAGATGGACACACACAGCGCCGACTAAAAGAGACTTAATAGTACGCGTCATACTTGGACAATTGAATGTCAGTGCACGCACACCAGTACTACCGTGTGTTCCCCCCTTTATTGATTTCAATGCCCCCTAGCACAGACAGACAGACAGACAGACTGTAGATAAAAGATGAATTTGACTTTTTTGCACCGAGCGAGCTCTGTACACTAATATTGACCTGAAAATAAAAGGACAACCATAAGCCGAGCTTTGAAAGGTAACAATGGGTTTCAGGGAGCCGCTACAGCTTGTTGGCCTTCCCTCTGACAAAAGGAGCGAAAGGCTAATTCTACCATGCCTGCTGTCTGCTGTGAAGCCACTGATCCCCAACACTGGTATGCTGCAGACACCAGCTCACAGAATGCCATCTCTCCCCCCTCGCTGCCTCCCCCGCCCCTCCCTCTCTCTTCGTAAGCCGGTCAACTCCAGCAGCACAACCATCATTAAAGCGTTCTGGCTGATCACACCCTTTAATTGGACCATACAAGCGACACAGGCAAAATGGCGCCTTGTTAGCTCAGCTGCAGAGCAGAGCAGAGCAAACGCACAAACAAACAGGCAAATAAATGAGGGGATAAACAAACCCCACGGAAGCTGCACTTTGCAAAGTGGAACCTGGTAAGAAGCAAAGACGGGGCTGACCTGCAAACACGGGGACCTTTAAGAAGACAAGTCTCCTGATATTGTGAAAGGATCTGGCGCTCTCCTATATGCTGCATCGACATGATAGATTTTGTCTGACATTTTGAGGAAGCAGTTTATATTTCACCAACTAAAGGCCGGCGCATGCTTCTGCTTCTGCGTCTGCGTCGTTGCGTCGACGCACTCGTTTCAATTCATGGTTCTAAAAGTCTTGCGTGTGTTGCAGAGTGGTCACTGCGCACCCCAATAACCACTCGGGGGACGTTTGGGAAATGGGTTAAGAGGGACAAGTGCATGTAATCGGGGTAGAATCCGGTCATTTTTCAAAGCGGTCCGGTATGTGGCCTGGTGTTTGGGGACCACTGATTTACAACATTGAGCCTTGATATATTTCTTTATATGTTATCATCTGTACGTGAAGAAAATACAAAGGGGGGCCAACTTGGCGCTGCTTTTTCACTAACTGGGTGGCAGATGATTCAAGGTTGTAATGTCACAGTCACCTCGAAATGCAGCTCGTACTAAGGTAGAACAGTTATTCCGCAGGCTCCACTGTAGGTCACGGGGCGGATGCAGCTTTTACATAGTGACTGTGCTGGACATTTTTTTTACAATTTCTGCTTGAAAAACTCAAGGTGCTTGTTCACATGATCAGGGTGGTGGGTTTCCAGGGGTCTTTTCTATATAGTGTGCTTCATGCTGTCTGCTGCCAGTATTTGAAGACACTCAACACACTGGAGTCTCTTCTTGGCCAAACGCAGTACTTGTTAAGCACTTGTTATATTTTTGTACCTTTTTTTGTGCCATCGTTGTAGTGGACTCGCCGTCTGATTTATACTTTACACCAGTCACAAACCTGTACATGTTCACAGCTTATTTATCATCTTTTTCTCTTTTTGTGTGTGTCTCTCTCTCTGTCTCTCTCTCTGGTGGCCCCAGTGTAGTTCTTCCTCCCCTAGTTTGGGAACCACTATCCTACGGCGTGATGTAGATCCATATATTTAAAACTCTCACTGCACGTCTTGCTAATCGTGGCCAACCAGTCACACAGACATTTTGTTGACTTTCGCGAATCAACTTTATCACATGGGAAGGCGTGTGAATAGCACAACATTTGAGGGATCTTTTGCGTCTCATGGTCTCGTATTTTAATGTGTCATTTTACGTCACAGTTGAGGCAACCAAACTACTTAGTTATGTTCGGGAAAACATCATGGTTTTGCTTAAAAGAAGTAAAGCATTTCTCAACTATAACATAACTGTACATCAATCAGTGAGACCTGACATCACGGACACCAACTCACCCGCCCCACAAGAAGCCGTTCTCCCTTTTCACGTCAAACAAAGGATTCTTCATTGCACACAGAACAGGCTGCACGGCGTAAAAGGACATGAGAAAGCAGGAATATTATTGTTGGCAGGAATAGAATCTGAGTTGAGTCAATGAACCAACTGCCTCGACTTGACTTCAATTCCATCTGGCTGATGTTTGAATTTCCAAACATGGTGTTTCTACAGGAGGTGAGAGGTTTGGTCGCACGACACAAGACTATCGTAAGAAGAGTAGCTTTCATGGATATTTATTCAAAGAGGCAAAGCTGTTTTGAACATCCTCAATTTTCATATTTTCAACAACAAGTCAGGCTGAAAATGACTGTAATCGTCCTTTAAGCACTCTGTCAGGTAGTTGGTTGTTTCTTTGGGACAGTTTGGAGTTCTGCTGTAGTGTTCTCTATGACGTGCATCAAACAGGACACCTTATTGAGGACAAAGTGAGAGAAGAGAGGAGCGATCCCTTGTCCCGCTCTCACTCTGTGACCTTCTCAAAATGGGTAGAGCGAAGGAGAGCAAGCAGAGGGAGGAGTGGGGCGGGGGAAAGGCCATTTATCTAGCTAATCTCCCCCCCCACCACCAACACCACCCAAGTGGCGCAGTAAAGCCGAAGGTGAGCTCGCCAACGCCACCGCTTCAATATCCAACCTGTCATGCACGTCATTCTCCACCCAGGTAACACCTTCAGTGCACACACATACAAGCATGCAGGAGAAACGAGAAATAGCAGATTTGAGCACACTCAACACCCGCACGCGCACACACCGTAACATCCATCACAGCCACCCTGGTCTCTGCTGATCCTCCGACTGGCAGCCACATGTCTGTGTGTGTGTGTGTGTGTGTGTGCACACAGTGCTGCATAGAGCAGACATGCCTGGCTGAGCACACTGCGCCGGGGCCTCCCAGACGAATTGTCATCACCAATTAGCACATACACCAACAACTGACAACCCATAATGTGGACGCAGTACCGGGGCAGAGCACCGGGTCATAGGGCTGGTTTTTAATCTGGGGAAAAGCTACCATACGTTAATTGGAGAAACATAGTACATTACAAGTACTGACCTCACCGTGCACGCAGTTCATACAAATATCTATTTTTATTTATTTATATGTTTCAAAAAGATGATTGCTTACCTGATGACACTGTATGACAGCTGAGTTGACACATTTCAAAATAAGGGTTTATCAACTACAAACCCGATTCCCAAAAAGTTAGGACACTATACAAAAAGGAATGCAATAATTTATAATAATATGTCATATACTTATATTTTATTCACAATAGAATATAGAAATGTTGAAAGTGATACATTTTGAAATGTCAATGCCAAATATTGGCTCACTTTGGATTTTATGAGAGCCACACTTTCCAAAAAAGTTGGAACAAGCTGCAATAAGAGGCCAGAAAAGTTATATGTACATATAAGGAACAGCTGGAGGGCCAATTTGCAACTTATTAGATCAATTGGCAACATGCTTGGGTATAAAAAGAGCCTCTCAGAGTGGCAGTGTCATGTGTCAAGTGTGGTAAACTTGTCCCTTTTTTGAGATGTGTTGATGCCATAATTTTTCCCTTTAAAATGATACAATTTCTTGGTTTAAACATGTGATATGTCATCTGTGTTGTATTCTGGATAACATCGAAATTAAAAACTTCCACATCATTGCATTCTGTTTTATTCACAATTTGCACTGTGTCCCAACGTTTTTGGAATCGGGTTTGTATTTTCATATCAGCCTACAGGTTTCGTACCTCAAGCAGTTTCGGTGTTCTCCGCGCCTTTAAGCTGCTTTAAAGTGCTGCTGATCAATGATGTTTTCATAATGATCCAATATCATATCATCCAATCCTTTTTACAAAACTAAAATGTTAAATGCGGGACCTTTACTTGTAATGGATCTTAAAATTGCAGTAATAGCCATTAGTATGGTACGATAGATGACACTCATTTTTCCTTTGCTCCCAATGGACAATTCATAATACGCTTGTAAAGGCTCTTTCTCATAAGTTGTTATGAGGCTTTCCGCAGCCATCATCGAAACCCATATCGGGGGAAATTTGCAGGAATGTTAATGCCAGGCAGAACTCATCAGTTCTGGATGCCATCGCATATCCCTTCATATCAACTCTTCTCATCGCCATTTCATACGTGGAGCTTTGCCATCATCCCGGTGGCTATGACAGCGTCTCTGGCACCCGGGGGTTCACTAGAACAAGGTGAAGGAGGAACAAATGCGCCGTGAGAATAATCGGTGTAGCACATCAAACCCCGCCTGCCGTCAGAGGCGGTGCTCTCTGCCCCACCGCTATCAAACTGTGCAGCTTGCTTAATTAGCAATCAGTTAAGTGATACAATCCGCCTTGAGTGTCCCTCGCCAGCGGCTCACATCTTTCCCATTTTGAAGCTTGGACGTGGCCCAGACGCACTGACGTGGGAAATAGTAACAATACAAGCGGATGGACTCGGATGTGGAGCTCGTTTGGGGGACTTGAGCATGCAGCGGTGGGGGTTTGTTCAGGAGCTTTAGGCCGTTGATGCTGGATGAGACCATTCGCAAGTGTATTAATATCTCTGCCCTGGTTTGGTTGTTGGCACCCTCTAAATTTCACACACACACACACACACACACATCCCATAAGCCTGATCCAGCTGCACCATCCAGCCTTTCTGTGTGGTTTGGCTGCCCTTCAAGAAGTGTGTGTGGAGCTGTCTCTGTCTGACCCTGGTGTGTGTGTGCGTGTGGGTAGGAGTGTGTGTCCGCGAGGGTCCATGTGTACACTTTAATACCCTGTTTGGCTGAATCTGCAAACAGATGGAAAAGGAATTTGGTAAACCGCTGTAAATTAGGGTATATGAGTGTTTACACGTGCGTTTCTGCTGCGATGGGCTCGTAAACACACATACACAAACACACACAGGTGCGCTTCCACAAAACACACGCACACATGTACGAATGTCCATTAATACAAACATGAATCCCCTTATTTCTATGGCAAGCAAATTCAAAAGTCAATTTTTCTTTTCTCACTCATTTCAAATTCAAAATGTCCTCTAATCCCTCCTAGGTTTCCTGTTAATGTTAAAGTCCCTCTCTGTTTCACATGCTGGTGAACCAGTACAGCACAGACAGGCTGTGGTTGGGAGAGAGAGAGAGAGAGGAAGGGAGGGAGGGGAATCAGCTGGGCTCAGATACCTTCCACAGTAACAGTGCAGAGACCAGACCAAGTCACGATCACCAGCTCACAGACGCTGATCACAAAGACATGAAAGAGTTTTGGCTTATTTAGCATTTCCATGTAATCTGACCATGAGAGAGACATGAATATCGCATTATCTATCTATCTATCTATCTATCTATCTATCTATCTATCTATCTATCTATCTATCTATCTATCTATCTATCTGTCTGTCTGTCTGTCTGTCTGTCTGTCTGTCTGTCTGTCTGTCTGTCTGTCTGTCTGTCTACTGAATTCATCCATCCATCTTTTCTTCTTTGTTTTTCTAACCATCTATATGTATTATTCTCTATATTTCTACAACCCTCCCTCCCTCTCTCCCCTAAGGCAACCGTTGGCACCCCCCGACTTCCTCTTTCAATCTATAAATACTGTATATATCGCACACACAAACACACACATAAACATTTTCCTGGTGAGCGCTTTCTGACCCCAGTTGGGATTAAGTGCCAAAAGTGTGTGTGTGTGTGTGTGTGTGTGTGTGTGTGTGTGTGTGTGTGTGTGTGTGACTGATTTGTCGGTCCCTGCAGCCGTCTGGCACCCCTGCCAGTGACTTGACCACTGCTGTTGCCAAGGTATTGGCTTGTGAGTGTGTGCATTTAAAAAGAAGCTTCCTTCTTTTTCGCATACATTTATTTTTCCATTCCAGTAGTATATGTTTGAACTGTGAACTTACTTTTAACCAATAATGTACACCTACACAGCTGAACACGGTGCCTTCACAAGCTGCGGGTGTCATTTTGAATTGATGAGTGTTACGGTGAGTCATGGTGGGGGTGGACAATTCAATCCAATGATCCTTCCTCAGAAAAAAAAAAATGCAATTTGATGACTCTTTGCCTTGTGCATTTACTAATCCAGGAAATAAATAATTTACTTAAATCAAAAGAGATGCAAAAAGCTACCTGACCTGCGGGGGAACAGTTCACAGAGGCATTGAGCTGAGGCTCACTGCATGCATAATAACATATGAGTATGCTGGAAATATATTTTCATTTCTTTATTCATACCATTAAACTTTACTAACAAAACCGTCTGAACTGAGACTTTTAAAGGGTCAATGTCAATTCCATAGTGGGTACTTATGGGTTTATTATATGCCTTTCATGAACGATGATATTGACTAGCATTGTGGGATGTATGGAATACTCTTTTGTTGCTTTACCAGTAGTTGCTTTACTTTTGTTAATCTATAAAACCTCTCTCTCAGAAGGGTCAGGCATTAGTGTTAGTTTCACCTTCACCAACAGTCTGCATGCAGAATGATTATAGACGTCCTTAACGCTCTGTAGAGCACTAGAGTTGGTGTCTGCCTCACATTGTCTACCTGCAGCCTGTGTGATGAACACACCATGAGAAGAGGCAAGGCAGTCATGAGACCTTCAGTTACAACATCCCAAAGAGGAAATAGCTAAATGAAAGGAAAATGACACCCTGGTCACACATGTGAACATGTGTCTTGGAGACACCTTTGGAAACAGAACAAACTTGACCAATGGTCCAATGTGTAAGAAGATTTTAAAATGTTCCTCTCTCTCTCTTATTGTGATTGGCTCATGGAAGATCATTTGATTCATACTGTATGTCACTGTTGATGATGCTGTGCGTATCAATAGCTGAAGCTTGTTGGGCAAACAAGCAAAACAGAAAATTGGCCACCTACAAAAAAAAAAAAACTGTGTAGTGTTGGTTTAAGCCCTCATTCTGAATGCATAAGCAGAATGAACATACAATTCACAGTTAAATGTAGTTATACATCGCTATAAGGTTATTCTTTAAGTATTTATTAATGTAGAGTATATGTCAACAATTAAAAACATCACATCCAGACATTGAACTGTAGTTAGATGGTGACCTCAGACCTGTGAGGGAACACTGGGAGAAAGACAGAAAATAAGACTTTTGATGAAATATCTCCCCCAGAGTTGATCTTCACTTAATTTTAAGTTAACTTAAGTTTCACGTGTAGACACACACACATACCGCCCACTCTAAGAATGACAATCCTTGTTAAACTTTACTTTTAACTTGAACGGTACTAAAAACCAGAGAATTCTGCTACCACCCACTTGTAGGCAGACAAAGTTCAGTTCTAACTACTGAACTTTTTGTTAAATGACGTTAGTGCTGGAGGTGGCATCCCACACAAACACATTCGATTTCACAGTGGAACCTTCATCTACCACCACGTATATTGTATCTGGCAACTCTACATTATAATTCAACAAATTTGACACAATTATGTCTTAGAGAACCACGAGAGTGCATTCAATCCGTCATGTGCAGAGGCGAGTCGATGGTGCTCAAACTGAACAACTGAACATCGATCAATGTAACACTCTGTTTAACTGCTGCTTGTCTTCTAAACACTTTGGAACCTTTGGATCAAAAATTGTGGTATAAATTAAGTCAAAATCATTATCACGATTATTAGGTATCTGATTGACAGTGGTGGTTGTTGCTGTTTCTCCCTAATAACGCAAGCAATGCTGTCAAAGGAACGATTGCCGTTGAAGTTGCGTAGAATGTTCAGAAGAAATGGACATGGTTACAGAAACGTGGCACGTCGGTTTATGGATATTGTTTTTAAGCCTTGCGTTTGACATTGTTGCTGTCGCTGGCTTTTTTTTTAACATTTGTCTTTTTAAAGCCAGAACTGACCAAATGTGTGAAAGAAGGTGTGGAGGGATGAAGCCAGGTGCTGTAAGCTTACAGTTACGAGCTAATGATTGTGGTTAATTGCTTGGTCAGGACAACGCATCTGTAAATCACAATAACTTTGATTATAATTGGGATGCTAATTTTGGCTAAAGAAAAACATGCTGACTCAAAAAAGAGAGCAGATGTAAATCCAGCTGTCACTGTGTGGTGCACTTCCTGTCTTATTTTGTAGTTTTCTGCCACTCGTGTCCCCGTGTAACTTCACTTCCTGCCTGGTCCTGTCATCCCCTGTGATTGTCAGATTGTTTCCACCTGTGTCCAATCACCTGCACCTCCCTTGTGTATTTAAGCCGTGTGTGTTGTTTGTCACCTGTGACGTCATTGTCGTTTGTCACGGATGTCCCTGTCTATCGTCTGGATGTACTGCTCTCGTGCGTGCGTGCGTGCGTGCGTGCGTGCGTGCGTGTGTGTGTGTGTGCGTTTTTGCACGTTGGCCTTTTACTTTGTGGGAGTTTTTGACTATTAAAGTCTTTTTCGTTAAAAGTCTGCGTTTGAGTCCTGCCTTCCTACCCAACCCTGACACCAGCACTGTCATAAACGTAAAATCTTTCGCAAGAGGACAGCAAAATTTTCCCGAACCAAAGATTAAAAAGTTGACGGTTGACCGACCGACTTGTGAAAACATTTACTTTAATGTCCCCAAAGCAATAGGGCTACTTAAAACAGTACATAAGCAACACACAATAATGGGGGGCATGGTTTGGTGTATAGGGAGCCATTCCAGCGTTTGAGGGAGTGGGCTGATGTGATCTCCGGTACTGGAGTAGGAGAATGTAAAGTCTATGTAGTCTGATGCTGTTTTTCCATCGGAGGAGGCTGGACAGAGCTGAAGTCATTTCAGGGGGAGGATATCGTGTTTGCTTGTGACTCAAAGTCAGCGTTGGGATTCTACAAAATCAATAATAAAAGTTAACAAGCAATGGAGTGTAGATAACAAGTAGTTCATTTACCATGAAGAAACCAGCTGCTGAATAATGCTAACTCTGACAATGATTTATGATCCCGTTTCTGTGTGTGTTTGTGTTGTACAATTGTGTTGGAGGAAATGAGGTGACCTGCGGCGTGTGAACGTGCACTGACAGAATGCTTCGTCAGATGTCTGCCAAGACTCGGCCAATGGGTTCCTCTGTCTGTCTGCTGTCCCAGAACACACACAAACAGGGGAGGAAGGACGCGCAGTGTGGGAACATGTGAAATGAAATACACATTTTACATAGAGAAACACACAGTATGAGTCAGATCCTCTTCCCTGTTTGAACAGGGAAGAAACCCTAAGGTTTCTTCCCTTTTTTTCCCTCTTGTAAGGGTTTTTTTCATTTTTTGGGGAGTTTTTCCTGTGCCGATGGTGGGTTTCGGGGCAGAGGATGTCGTATGTGTACAGACTGTAAAGCCCTCTGAGGCAAATTTGTAATTTGCGATTCTGGGCTATACAAAATAAAATGACTTGACTTGACTTGACTTGAACACGGTGTGGCTTCCATGGATGGATGCCTGTTCTAGCTTTACTAACTGCTCGCCTGTGTGTGTGTGTGCGCGTGTGTGTGCGCGAGTGACAGCCGGCTCTCTAAATATTACGTCCCAGACAATGACACTGCATATTCAATTAGAGGGAAAGGCAGTTAGCGCCGCAAATGTAGCTTCAGTTTTGGAACAAACTACCCTATTTTAAGCAGGACTAATACTAGTTACACTTACACTGTTTTATTTTGCAACATTAACCATGTGTTCATAATTGCTGGGGGATTGAGAATGCAGTCAGTTGTAGAAGACAGGATTGCAAATCAAGCATCCTTAGGAGCGATGCTGTTGGTTTCTGCAAAGAGAGGAAATAGAGAACTCATGCTAGGGGATTTTAGCCTGACTTCAAATCCACATTTTCATTGAATTACGGTTATTTGATTATCCACAAAACAGCAAAACGTGCATTTTGCAGCTCCATGTGCCACCACAACCTCCTTATGAGCTCTTTATATTCATTTAATCTTCATAGAGCCATTTCTGCCAAATCCAATCAACTAACTTTGCCATAAATTGTCCATGTCACGTATCTTTGGTTGACGAAATAGTGAAGGAGACATTGTGGTTTAACAAGGCAGACTTTGAGGCTTTCATCACCATTAACAGCAGTCCCACTTTCACTGTGACGCTGACGGGTTTACACACCCTCCAACTGTGAACAAAGCCATGGTGACGTCTGGAGTCAGTGACTGAATTGATATCCATCCTGCTATCAAACTCCCACTTGGACAATCATTTGAATCCCTACTACAACCACCTATTACTGAAAAATATGATTTTAACAATGTATGATTTAATGACACTGCTGGACACTGATGTCGCAAGCAGTGATCATTTTTAAATCACAATTGAGTTTGGTTTTCAGAAAATCAGTCAATGAAGCCAAATGGGACTCGTAATTTCTTGCAATTATCTCCAGCTGTGCGATACACGATTTTGCTTGAATAGTTCTGAAAACAGTCTTTGCTAACAACTTTATTGGAGCATGACATTTTTCGACAAAATGCTAATGAAGAATTGCCTATCAGAGATATGCCTGATAAATCCCTGGCATGTTTCTTTAATGCTTTGTTGCCAAGCCATAGTCCACACTTTCCCACTAAAAAAAAACTGCCCCCACTGTTGCGATGTTCCCTGGGCAGTAAGCTGTGCTGCACATCCCCTGATCTGTCCTCCAAGAACTCCCTGCTGCTGATTCTGTCCGACGTCACACAGAGACCTTCTGCTTCTAAACATCCACTGCAGCCGCGCCGACAAAAAACTTGCCCTTCACTTTCTCATATCTCTGCAGAGGAAAACACAGCAGCGCCCGCCCTCCTCCTGCCAGCCTTCTGTCTCAGCTTGGCCAGGAAGGGGCGGGGGGGCTCCTCCGCTATAGAATACTTGAAACTCTGGCAGTGCATCTAGAATATAAGTTCAGTCGCTTCAGTCCTCCACACCCTCGCAGACTCTACCTCTTGCTGCCTTGCGGCTGTTGCGTGGCAGGCTGGGGCAAGATACCCGCCCCCTTCCTGTCTTTGTGTTTCTCACTCTCATCAGTTGCAATGGTAATTGAGTTCCCCCTGTGTCGGCCAATCAACAGGGTAAGCAATAAGAGGAGGAAGACAGTCTAAGACAAGCGGTTATTCTGATTTGTTTGACCTCTTGGTGATACTGCGAGTTTGTTGTGAAGGTTTGTGGTGGGAGGTTGATGACCCGGTGAGTCTGCAGGGGGTACCCTGTACATTCTCTAAGATGGATGGCTGCCTCGGTACGACAGTGCTGTTTGTTTTTTGTTGTTTTTGTTGTTAGTTGCGTTTTCTGTGTCTCCAGAGATGAGCTCATGAACATCCGGGAAGCAACTCCAGCGGAGTTACTTCCAACTTTTCTTCTGTCTTCCGTGGAGTTACTGGACCTTCTCGCCAAAGGAGAGGAAAACGGGCCGGCTCGTTGGTGCGACTCCGCAAGGGTGGTTCTCGCACAGCGCTGCCAGAAATCTTTCTCTTCAACGTGCGCTCACTGTGCAACAAACTGGACAAACAACAGCTGCTGGTGAGGAGAGACAAGAGACTTTTCTGCTTCCTCTGTTTTGTGCTTCACAGAGACGTGGCTTTGCGGATCAATACCGGACTCTGCGCTCCAGCCGGCGGGCTTCCAGCTGCTCAGAGCGGACCACGACACGGAGCTCTCCGGCAGGACGAAGGGTGGAGGAATCTGCTTTTACTTCAACAACAGCTGGTGACGTAACGGTGACCCTAAAACACTGTTTCTGTGAGAACAGCTGTGTACCACCATGCACCAGGGTGACGACAAACCCTGGTTCACAGCGGAACTCAGAACACTACGTCTGAAGACGCTCTGAAGACCGTCCCACCTTCCCCAATCACCCTGTGTGACTCCCCCGTCACCGCTGTGGATTCCTTCCGTTTTCTGGGCTCCATCATCACCCAGGACCTCAAATGGGAGCTGAACATCAGCTCCATCACCAAGGAGGCTCAGCAGAGGTTGTTCTTCACGAGGCAGCTGAAGAAATTCAACCTGCCAAAGACGAGGATGGTGCACTTCTACACGGCCATCATGGAGTCCATCCTCTGCTCCTCCATCACCGTCTGGCACGCTGCAGCCACAGCCAAGGACAAGGGCAGGCTGCAACGTGTCCTCCGCTCTGCAGAGAGGGTGATCAGGTTGCAATCTGCCGTCTCTCCAGGACTTGTTCGCTTCCAGGACCCTGAAGCAGCTAAAAAGATTGTTGCTGACGCCTCTCACCTCGGACTAAAACTGTTTGCGCCCCTTCCATCTGGCAGGAGGCTGAGGTCCATCAGGACCAGGACTTCCCGCCACACAAATAGTTTCTTCCTGTCGGCAGTCAGGCTCATCAACAGAGACTGGACTGTCACTCCCTTCACACTCCACATGCACATACACTTGTCACTTTCCCATGTCAATTTCTGTCCGCTGGTGCACTTTATTTTTAACTTTTTAACTTTCATTCTCAATTTAAATTCCTCCTGCACTGTGCTGTCTTATCTGTCTTGTTGTCCATTGTCTTACTGTCTGATGTTATGCACCAACTGTAAGTCAAATTCCTTGTATGTCTAATATATTTTGGTAATAATTCCTGATTCCTGATTCATGTGTCCCAAGAAGTTTTTAGAGAAGTATGCACAGCCCTTTTGTTTAACCTATAGGTAGACAGGCCTGGTTTTGTTATAATCATTTATTTTGTTTGTTTCAACCACAGGTCCTGGCCTCCCCCACTCTGAGTACAGACTCATGTAAAAGATTAAATTGTGTATTTTGCAATTCGTTCTTGTGTAATTCTTAAAATTGACTGTGCTTTGTTTGTCCACACCCTTCTGGCGCAAAAAGGGGACGTAACAGTGACGTTTTCAGGCGCCTGTGGTGACGGACTCCCGTGGAATATGAGCTCTCCACAACGAGTAGGTCAGCTTTAAGGCCAGCAGCTCTCTCCGGAAGACCCAGCAGATTACATAAGCAGACGCCTGCACAACTTGTCATCCTTTTGAAGCGACTGGAATCATATAAATATATTTATAGGGTCACCAGTCCTGCCTGCAAGGACAAGGCGACCAGTGCAAAGGTCAAAGGAAATGATGCCTTTTCATTAGGTTCCAGTTCCAGTGCTCCTTTCTGTCCCCATTTCTCTCTGTGGATATCCAAACCTATACGAAAGTGGCTTTACAACTGAACTCTTCTTCGCTTTCTAACGAGAATAAATGGGTGTTGAGTTGTCTTTTGAGAACGGTGCAAGCAGCAGTATACCCTTCACTACGATTTGGTTCATCAACGACCATCCGCTCTGAATGGGCCTGTCTACTGATCGCGACCCAAGCAGTACTAGGAACCAAGCAAGTGCAATTGGAATGCAAAGATCATCTTTCTGTAAAGTCAAGTTGTTGAAATAAGCGAAAAAATCCTATGCCTGAATTGCTCAAGAATCAATGAACAGTAATTATAATATTTGTATTATAATAATATTTGAGAAAGTTACTGTCACGGTGTGGTTCACTTCATGTTATATTTTGTAGTTTTCTGCCACTCGTGTCCCCGGGTAACTTCACTTCCTGCCTTGTCCCGTCATCCCCTGTGATCGTCTAATAGTTTCCACCTGTGTCCAATCACCTGCACCTCCCTAGTGTATTTAAGCCGTGTGTCTGTTGTCACTTGTCGCGTCATTGTCTTTTGCCACACTTGTCCTTGTCTTTCGTCGTGGACGGTCGTAGTTTCTGTCTCCCGTTTTCCCCCCGGTTCCTGTGTGTTTTTGCCCCTTGGCCTTTTGCTTTAACCTTTTTTGACAATTAAAGTCCCTTTTGTTTTGAACTCTGCGTCTGAGTCCTACCTCCCGCAATCCCTGACAGTTACCAGGATAGAACCTAGTGGAACACCATTATTGCAACATCAAATGTTTGCATAGTTTAAAGCATATAGTAGTAAAATATGATCTATTCTTTTCTTTATTAAAACATATTGAAAAGTTGAATGTTAAATTGTAAATGCACTGTGTTTGTAAAGCGCCTTTCTCGTCTTTCATCCACTGAAAATGCTTTTTATTCCACCAATCACACACAGTCAGATTTCAAGGGCGATATGCTGGCTGCTGTCTGCCCATTAGGACTAACTCTGAATCACAATCACACCCATTCATCAGGGACACAATGGACCGAAGGGGTTGCGCTTCACTTTTCAGATAACCAAAGTCCTTTACAGGCCAGGAAAGCAATTCTTTTTAGAAGCTAAATCTCTCTTAAAATCAATGGTAAACAAACAGCATACACGTTTTATGGATATTGTACCACGTGTACTAATGAATATGCGATTTACAGCATGTCCTTTGCAGCCCTTCCAGACACTATTGTATAATGCCTTTCCACCTCCAACCCAAACACAATAACAATGCCTTACAAACCATCAGCATAGGAATAACTATATACTTTATACCTATGGTTGCCCACATAGGACAGACAGTTGTCCCAAGAGACGGGGACAGTGATGGCTGTAATTATTCTCAGCTCTGCCGCCATCACAGTATGCAATTTTCTGTGCAAATGTGTAGGTAGAAGCCTGATAACTGAAGTGTATATCTGCCCTGATTGCTCGGACCCCCTGAGAGAGAAAGAGCGGTGGAGGAAGAGTAAGGGAGGAAAACTCAAGCGAGGAGGAGAGGCTATGATTGCCGAACCAGCATGTAGCCGGTAATTACAACGTTGTGTTTTCTCACTCACTCCCTCCATCTTTCTCCGACTCTCCCAGCCATTCACACCTTCCTGTCTTACATGTGCTCAAGGTAAATGGGAGGTTAGGAGCGACCGGCTAAATAAAGCCACACAACACACATGACATATTTTGCAGGGACCTGTTATCGTCCTCTGACTTTCTATGATGAGACTGGACTGTGCTCCACCTTTCTGTTAATAGAGAATTTTGTGTCCTTTGTTGGTTTTTTTCTTGTTTCATGGTTTTCCTCCAGGTGTAGTGTTTCCTGCTTTCATTTTGAAGACTCCTTGTGGGTCTTGTCTTCTTTAACTTCGTGCTGTTTTTGTTTTCCCAACCTTTGTGATTATCAATCTGGCCGACATTATTCACACCTGCACAATTGCTCACCTGT
Organism: Gasterosteus aculeatus; assembly: GCF_964276395.1. NCBI lineage: Eukaryota > Metazoa > Chordata > Actinopteri > Perciformes > Gasterosteidae > Gasterosteus > Gasterosteus aculeatus. The sequence continues at coordinate 16,745,214 of NC_135703.1, forward strand.
TCCCACTACTCACTTTCTAGATCCGGCCATGTCTTTTTGTTCTTCTTTGCTTCTTTCTACTACGGGGTGACAGGGTTGTTATGAGTCAGTGTGGCAGTTTCAATATTATGCAAAATGAGAAATTAATTGCATTATTTGAAGCAACATTTTGATTTGTTGTAGCGGATAAAGAGTACAGAGGGATGAGGGAAGTTTGCCTTAGATACTGAATCTTGTCCTTCAAAATAAGGGTTTACTGTTTATAGCTTCTCTTAGCAATGAATCAGCCGTAGCAGGTGTCGGTTTTCTTCTTCTACACGTAACATCCACCTTTGCTCCGGCCAGAATTACCACCATCACCAGAGGTTGCCGTCTAACAACAAGCTAACAACTTCTACAAACTAGTTTTCTTGCAATCAACACAACGGTCAAAACACCTGCTTCATCATTCATCAAAAACCGGGACGTGCATGCTTCTTATACACACCCAGAGAAAGTACTCGAAAATTTGGGTTTAAAATTACAATTCATCTCTCTGGCCACCTGACCAAGTTAAGTCCAACAGTTACCAACTTCCATCTGTCATAGGAGGACGTGTAAAGCCGCATTGCGATTATCTGCTGCCGCTCTACAGACCGGAAACTCCTGTGCTATCAAAGATTGTTTATTACGAAAGCATTTCAAGTTTGTGTGATTTTTGCACCGACACTTTTCTTATTGGGCTCTGCAAAGGCAAACGTGTGCATGTTTGTTGGTGTGTGTGTGGTCCCTGCAGCCATGAGCTTCGTTATTTAAGTGGTTAAAATAGCCAACTCCGGCCTTCAAAGAGAAACCCTGATATGTTGTGTCTTGCTCTCCTTTCAATCACTGCTTTTCTTTTTCCAAGCGATCTGTACGGTGGCCCTGAAGTGCAAAACACAACGGCAAATAGGAAAACACAACGACATTAACTTCTTACGGAAAGGGTAGGGCCTTATAGCAGATAGCAGAGGACGGACCCTTCTGATTGGACAGACGGACTGTCTGTCTTTTAACCCTCTTAATCCGAAGCCTTTTGCCGGCAACGGAAAGTGACATGGAGGATTCAAATGACCGTGACTCCTTTAACTATTTGCACAATCGGATTCTGAAAGCTGAGAAATGCCGCTTTCTAGATATTCTGTCAATCAATAAATGAGAGGCGGGACTGAGAGCCTGTGATGAGGGTGGAAGTCACGGAGGGATGGCGATGTTTTACGAGTGTCTTAAAAGTGTCCTACAGGTGTTTCACCATTGTTTTACCGGTGTTTTGTTGTTCAATTATATTTAGGTGTTGTAAATAAAAGGGGGACGTTCCGGGGGGGTACCGCGGACGCTACGGCCGGCAGGGCCTAGGGGCCTATGGCCGACACGGCTCGGGGACCGGAGTACGATTCCTTGGCGTGAGGAATTGGATGTGTGGTGGGAGTGCGTGGCTGTCTCGCTCAATGCCTGACACTTGAGGGCCCTGTATAATTTCCTGTTAAAAGACAGACAGTCCGTCTGTCCAATCAGAAGGGTCCGTCCTCTGCTATAAGGACCTACCCTTTCCGTAAGGAGTTCATTTCGTTGTGCGTTCCTATTTGCCGTTGTGTTTTGCACTTCAGGGCCACCGTAGATCTGACCCCAACCCTCTCCTCCTTCCACCTGTCCGTCACTTCACACTAGTGCGTTTTCTGGTCTCCATCTCTCATTTTCTTAACCTCCTCTCTCCTGCCTACGTCATTTTTCTTTTGCTCCTCTCATATTTCTTCTCTCTCCCTCACTGTCTTGCTTGTTGCAGTATCTCCCTGCTTTGCTTGATTCTCTCTCTCTCGCTCTGTAGGTCTGCTCTACATGTGTGTCCTCTCCTCCCTCCTTTTCTCCACCCACTCATTCACCCCAATCTCCATCTCTCCCCTGTCCCTCACTCATTTTTATTACTGTCACAGGAGCCTTTCTCTCACTCTCTCGCTGCCTCCTTCTCTCTGTCTCGCTCTGTGTTTATGAGCAGAGCTATATTGAGAGCGTCTGGCTGGCAGACGCAGAGGAGAAGAGGGGGCGAGAGTGCATGATGAGGGTAGAGGAGAGAGGGAGGCAATCCGCGGCAATAAACAGTCAACCAAATAGGACAAATGGGCAAAAAGCAGGTTCTCAGAGCTACAAGATTTTTTACAAAACTGGCAGCATGTCACAGGAAATTCCAGAGACTTTTAAGTCGACAACCAAAGAGAAGAAATGAAAAAAAAGCAAACACGCGTCGTCTCACAGTCTGCAGAGGACCATCACTGTCCTAAAAGACTGAGTCCTGGCTAAATGTGGGGAGATTGTTGGCTGTGTTTGGCACGGCCGTTAAATGATGGAGAGTTGAGAGCAAAGTGCACGAGGACAGCAGGAAGAGCCACTAGTTCAACATGTTCCACTCGGTGGAATTCTGCCTTCAAAGTGATCACCTGTGTGTAGTTTTGTGTTAAAAATACAAAATACAATAAACAACGGGGTCTAAAATACATGCTTTGCAAAGTGATAACTCGTTAATTAATACGATTCAGTCTTTGGAAGAAAAACAAACTTTAATTGTGATTAATCTCGATTAATGCATTTCAAAATGTGCGATTAATCAGATAATTTCTTTTAATACATTTACAGAAGCGCCTGCTGAATACAACCTTTCTCTTTTCTCACATAGCTGGATGTTAATGGAAAAATGTTGACCATCGATAGCTTTACCTTTTTGGACACAGATGAACAAGAGCTGTGTTTACACAAACATTCTTGTTAGTCGGATTAATTTGCTGTTGGTTTGGGTCTTTTTATGGGATTTGTGGATAAGAAGAAAAGTATTAAATAAAACGATCTCTCTTGCAGAAAAAGAGATGTATCTGATGCCATTGCACAGAAGCATAAGCAGTTGGAGGAGCTCAAGACCTGGAGCCCTGGGCAATGGAAAATCATCTGATGAGTCATCCACTTTCTTTTTCCTCCATCCACATGGGTTTATATTTGGAGGAGCCCCCAGCCCTTAACATCTATTAAAGTTGAAGGTGGGTGTGTAATGGCAGCAGCTCCAGTGAATCATTAGCTTAGAAGTGTGTTGTCTATGATTACTGACGCCACACTTTCCTGCAGGCAGAGTAGATGCCATGACTCTAGGCCATATTACAGAGTTGGCTGCTTCCTAGGGTGTAAATACATCTCGCTCTTGATATATGATATTATTGTTAAGTTTCCCGAGAGGTCTCATGGATGGAGACAAAACACCAAAAGGGTGGCAAGAACAAGGTGGGCCCAACACCGGTGTGGCTCACAATTGGTTGTTTGTGTAAACCAGGGGCCGGATCCATGGCCCACCGGGGGGTCCAGTGCGGCCTGCCGGATTACTATTTTGCAAGAAATTGCATTTCTATAAAAGTAGCTGCTGTTCCTAAAAAGTCCACTGGGGGTCCCACTCTGTGAGTGAGCGCATGCGTCAGACCAGAACCAACGATAGTGTTCCTCCAGGGAGCAGCGCCCGCTCAAAAATGACAGCGTGCCACATGTACCCCCCCCCCCCCCCCCCCCCCACTCCTGTCGACCGGACCATCCGTGTCCGCAACTCCCCCGTCCACAATTTGACTGACCTGGCCTGCGTGACATAATGTAAATACATTAGGTGGACTCAAATATCCTAAAATCTAGATATGAATAAGTAAACAGATACACCACACATGTGTACTGGCAGTATATGTGAAAGTGTCTGAAAGGTGTATTTGAATAAAAAAATATCAGGGGATGTGCAGGGCAGTGACTGGTAGAAAGTCGGATTGACAGAGTCGCTCTAGTAGGGGACCAAGGCTCTGTTAATGAGCCTGACCGCCAACTGCCTGCCACAGCCTGCCCTCGTCCTTGGTTGTGGCTGCAGCGTACCAGATAGTGATGGAGGAGCAGAGGATGGACCCAACGGTGGCCGTGTAAAAGTGCACCATTGTTGTCTTTGGCATGTTGATGGCTTCAGCTGCCTTAAGAAGAACATCCTGTAATAAATAAAACATTCACTTTGCACTGTTGCATTGCCTGCACTGGTTTATCCACACCAGAGATGAGTCCAATGAGGGTGGGGTCATTCGTAAACTGGAGGAGATGGGGTTGTTGGTGTACAGGGAGAAGAGCAGAGGCGAACTGATGCTGGTGGTCTGAGAGGCTGAGACATGTTTCACCAGCCTCACATGCTTTTCCTGTCCGACAGGAAGTTGTGATCCACTTGCAGTTGGAGTCGAGAGTGGTGCCTCTCCAGAATGGAGAGGGTCGTCACTGGTTAGGTGGCTGTGGGAGGTTTTGGGGAGGTAGGTACCGAGGCATGAGCCCCTCATGGGCTGGGGCAGGGGGGCTAGTGCCTAGACTGTCCTCATCGTCAGTATTTGTTTGGCGAGTGTCCACTGTGCCTCCCGTACGTTCCCATGCGGCGCCATGTAAACACCGACCAGGATGAATGAAGCTAACTCACAGGAGAAGGGTTGCAGTTGTTGATAAAGTATTCCAGACCAGGAGAACAGTGCTGTAGAATCGCTGTTACATCGTTGCACCAGCTGCTGTTGGAGTAGAAACAGATTCCTCCACCCTTCTTCTTGCCGGGGAGCTCAGCGTCTGCTGTGAACAGCTGGAAGCCTGTCAGCTGGAGCGCAGAGTCCGGCATTGCTCTACAGAGCCACGCCTCCGTGAAGCACAAAGCGGAGGATGTAGAAAAGTCTCTGTCGCTCCCCACCGGTAACTGAACTTCGTCCAGTTGTTGCAGAGTAAGCGCACGTTGGAGAGAAAGATGCCCGGTAGCGGTGTACGGAGTGAGGGCCCGTTTCCTTCCCCTACGACCCGACAGGGGAGTCCAGATTCAAGCAGACATTTTGATTCCTCCTTACACCCACTAGTTTCATGATCCAAACAGTGCAAACTAAATGCATTCAACTGCCACCACAGTGAGCAGATGTACACATATTTCGCCCCGAGCTGGAGGCTGATTTCCACTTCCTTTATCCTTCAAAGAGCAGGAGGCTTTTTTAACATAGGACAAGGTCCAAAATCCATTAAATATGGTTCAGTGGGCAGTGTGACAGTAGTACAAATAAAGACATTGAACTACTTCTATTGATACTTCATATGTAGTCGTATGTTGACATTTTTATGTACATGTAAAAAAAAGAATCAGCTCATAGAGCTCAAGTTAATCCTGCAGGAGAGGGGACGGGTCATCGACCAGTGCGTGTTAAAGCAGTGAAGATAAAACAAAGCCACAGACCAGTGTGGTCCAGGCAATGGAGCAACATTTGAGCAGCTGTTTACTCAACCATATGTGAGTAACTGGTCAATAAAGAGAGAGGGGATGTTGGGAACACTGTAGGAAAGGTCCGTTGATGGGGAAACACACCATTCTGCTTTCTACCGCGTTCAGTGTCCCTGCATCTCTTTAACAATTCCTCTCTTTTTTTGGAGCAATGGGTTTAATTCCCCAGCCTGGCTCGTACTTGGGTGAAAATTATTGTTTTCATCAAGACCAGTGTGGCTGGGGCTTAAGATTAAATAATGGGTTTAAGAAATCAGCTCTGTAATTAGACAAACTGCGGTTAGAAAGGTAGAAATTGGTCTCATTTTCTGTATTATCCAAAGTTATTCCAAATTTACAGATTTGAGTATTCTTGAAGGACGACTTCTAATGCTGCCCAATGGCACACTAGCTTTTGTCGACAGTATTGAGGTGATAAGAACTGCACATTAGATGGAATGAAAGTAAAAGATGCAGCTGTAGAATGTCCCATAGCTTTAGTGTAAAATACAGTAGCTGTAATGTCAAACCATTCTTTCTAATTAAAAAGGGTGCCCACAGTGGGTGAAGCTGCTTCTCAGAGCTGTGCATAGATCTGCATAGATCTGCTCTGATCTGCGTAACCCATTCAGGATTTTCCAATAAAGTTTTTAAACTTTGACAGCTGGGATCAATTCAATTTTTAGGTCATGTTACAGGTTCAATTCCTGCACGCAGGTGTGTCATTTCATTCCATTGCTCCCGAATTCTACAGCAACCAAAATTGGTGTAACTTTTTATGTCTCACTCTCAACAATAATTAGATCTTTAAGATTTCACTGCAGAACAGAACTTTATAAGACACTCTAAAATGACTGGGATAAAAAAGTTACAATCAGGCATGGCTTTATTGATTCCCCTAAAAACATTGTTTGAAATTGTATTTCCATGGCATTTGATGATCCTGATTAAATAAACTGTCTATCTTTCAAGCGTCAGGTTTGCATGTGCAGAACAGCCTCTAGTGGTAATCATGACTGTCTGTGAAAGAGGAAGTCAGGGGACGTAGTAGTTAAAGAAGTGATGCCAGTGGATACTGACCAAGTGTATATGATGACATGGGAGTGTTGGGATCGGCAGGGGTCCTATTTGGTTAATAGGAAGTGTAAAACTAAATTATTGACAACAATGGAATTGTTAAAAATAAAAAGATAAATTACCAAATAATTAACTGAGCTAACGGGGTACTTATAACCAAATACTATAAATTGAGTCTCATAATTGATGTTCACTTCTTAAGGAGTATATGTATATATACACCGATTGTCACAAGTAAACACAGAAAAAAACGAGGAGGAGGATGTTAGGGAACAAAGGAACAATACTGAAGAGGGACAACTGTACTCCCGAGTAGCACACCAAGGCCGAGAGAGACCATGGTGGTCAGTAGTAAACTGTTAATTCAACGACAGAGGGAGAAAAAGTTGGAGTCACTATGGCAACACTATCAGGTGTTGCAAGCTAAGGTGAAGAAGGGGGCAGAGAACTTCTGAACAAGAGCAGGCATGAAGGTTTTCTCGATGGCTGCGTGTGGAAAGTCCCTGATCAATATGCATCAGCATGGTTGGACCTATCGTTATGCGTATGTATTAAAACAATGTGGCTAAGAATAAGACAGAAAGAAACAAAACAGATCTCACAATCCAAAATAAAAATGATTCCAACCATAACACATAATGCAGCAAAAAAACCCTCTTCTAGCTTAATTACTACAGAGCGGTCAATAGATTCAATGAAAATAACAAATTCAGCTCACATTTTAAATGATTAAACGTTTGTTTTTCTTCTAAGATTAAATCTTATAAATTAACGAGTAATCACAAGAAAGTTTTGTTTAATTGTGTTTTACAGACAAAACCACACACAACCACAACCATCATCTTTGAGGCAGAATTCCAACAGGGGGGTAATTCAGTAGTGGTCAAAGAGCAAAGCGAGAGGCGCGGATGAACAGAGCAGCTGTCTATCGGCTCCTCTCCTGGATTCAAAGATGATGAAATAAAAGCAAAACAATGTTGCGGCCGGCCTTAGGAAGCAACAGAGCTTGAATGCATACCTCCCAGGTGTTTATTTCACCCACAATTACAACATACATTACACGGCAAAGTGGAAGCCATAAAGGTGACCAGCGTGTCTGCAGGTCTTTTCACAAGGTTTATGGTTGATTAGTGTGGTCAACCTGATAAGTTTGAGATAAATAAAGCATTTGTCATTTTAAAGGGAGGGAGAGATTGGACATCCGGGAAACTCAGATGTTGAATAACTTCCATGAAAGTTACGATGCATTAACATAATCATTCAAAATCATGCACTGATGCCTGACAAACATTTACAAGCTGACTTATTAAGTGATTCATCAGAAATGTTTTTTTTTATTTTTTGTCACCTCAGCAGACCTCCCACCTCCCACCAGAGCCCCCAAAACTTAGTGAGGAACTTCGACCCCCCCCCGCTCCCCCCAGCCCCTCACTCGCCCTGTCCCATCAGGGGAGGTTTGGACTCCTAGGACTGACAACCTTATTATGCGACACACTTATTATTGATATTACGCCGCAGAGGCGCGGTTGCCATGGTCACCGATCGGGAGACATTTAATTTTCTCTCCTCCATCATCATTATCTATGGGGCCATCTGTTGTGGAAAATGAATTCAGCCTAATTTGCATGACTGATAAGCACATTCTTTATCCGTCCCACAGAAGGTCATATGCCATGGATTTGGGGACTAGAGGGAGAAGGAGGGAGAGAGAGAGAGAGAGAGATGGGTGAAATGATGCGTGGTCTTCTGTGAGGGTTAAAAGGGTTGCGTGTGTGTGTGTCTGTCGGAGCGCGTGTCTGCATAATGCATTGACAAGTGATGTTTATGTATGCCCCCTTGTTTATACCCCAGCCATGGCTTTGTTCTCATGGGGATGCTTTTGAATTTGCATACACACGTGCCCGTGTGTGTTTGTGTGTGTGTATGCAGCGACTACATGCTGTCATTTTGTGTGTGAATGTGTACACATTTGTGCAACGGAAGGAATGCGTGACTATGTGTGATCTTGTAGGTGCGTGTCTGTGGGAACTACTGCTATTTTTCCACGTAATTTTGTTTAGACCAATGTTAGAATTAAAGATGCATCTCTTTTCTTTCTTATGAAGAGGTTATGGCAAACAGTTGTCCATTTGGGAAGTGGTTGTGCTGGTGAATATGAAATACATATCATTTAAAGTTACCTCCACTTTTAAGCACCGTTTTGATTTCCATAAGCTCATCAGCTTAAAAATGCCAACCAGCCAGGTTTTACCTGTGTCTGTCTGCTATAAGGTTGCTTTTTGTTTTTGAGTTTTTGTTCATTCCTTTTTACAAGGCTGTGAGACACTGCAATTTCTTTGGTGAATTTTAACATTTTATTTTAGAATATTTGATATTGATTGACTGAGTAGTGATGTTTAGCAGTTCCCTTTTTTAGGTGTGACCTTCCAGTACATAGAGTATATCAATGAATGAATTCCATGTGTAATCATGTTTGTGCCTGTATATGAATCCATCTCTTGAGAAACTGTTGTGTAATCAGATGTTTTTGTAATGTATAATGTGATGTAATGTTTTTTTCCATGTCCTACATTTAACACAAGAAAACATGAAAAATTCCCATCTCTAATAGATTTATATAAATGGGTTTATTTTTGTCAGGGTAAATACAGTGTTTAGTCAACATACTGGAGTCAATCCACAAAGTGGCCACATTGTGTATGTTCTCATTTGTAGTTTAACTCCCTTATACAAATATTAGGAGTTGTCTTGTGCGGCGCTGAGGTTGGACGCATTCGCTGGGGTTCAAGTTGTCACAGGGTTTGGGGCTGAGAACAGAATAGTGTCTGCAGATCCTTATAGTGCAGCAAACTTTGTGTTGTGTTAGACCGTATCCCCCGAAGCTACTGGTGTGTGTAACTGTGTGTGTCTGTGTGTATGTGCAGGTAAAGTGGCTCCCTAAGGGTTTGTATGTGCTCTGGTCCTTCATGTCTGGCACATTTGTCATCCCTTTCCGAAGATGGAAGTCCCTCTCCTTCTGTCTCTCTCTCCCTCCCTCCCTCCCTCCCTCCCTCCCTCCCTCCGTCTCTCTCTCACACACATTTACACACAGAGACTCCATACTGTACATAAGTAGGCCGAAGCTTGTTATTCCTCTGCTCTTCCACGTTTCCACCTGCTCCCTTAAGGTACCCCCACCCCCCCTCTCGCCCCACCCGCTCCTCTCCCTCGGTCCCACTGAACAACAAGCCCTCGCCTTCTCCCACGTTATTGTCTACAGTCCCAAAACGTGCTGATTCTCTTTTTCCTCCTGCTTCAGCTGCCTGGCTCCAGCGCTCGTCCACCATCGACACCTCTAACCTCAACAGCATCCCTCTCGCATGCTCCCTCCCTCCCTCCCACAGCTGTGGGCCTTCCTTATTTTCTTTCACACTCTTTTGCAAAAACCCCAAAGTAAAAAATGTAAATGTACAAATGCATCACAGTGCACAGTATGAGTGCACAGCTCCCGTGTCTGCGTGAAAGTAACACTGGAACCGTGAGGGAGAACTTTTCTCCAGAGCAGGTTTGTACTGTGCAACGCACACTTGTTTTGCAAGTTTGGAGCTTGAGGCAGCGGTTCACTTAAAAAAAAAAAAGCCTGAAAATAGTTCAAGTATGCTTTCATACCAGATTTGAAGAAGTTATTCACTTTAGTTAGGCTCCTCCATAATAACACACAGTTTTATTTTGAGATAATGTGCAGGTAAGTTGCTATCAGAGGCAGCTCACTCACTTCTTTAAAATACACAGTCTTCACCATCAGGCCAAGGATCCTCAGCTGTCATGGGAACAGTTAGTGATACCTTCCATTGCCCTGCGCGTGGGTCTCCTATATAGATTTTAGGGTTGGGGGACGTTTAGAGGGATATCTCAGGTCAAGAGTACATATTATAATAGTTCCCCTTTGATAGGTCTGGTGTGTCTAGAATCCCCCAAACGCTGGGAAAAAAACACTTGTGCGTTTTTTAATGATTCCTGTAATCAATTAATACTATTAAAAATAATCGTTTGGCAGTTCCGGGGTTTGACGACATCATCAGACAAAGTTGGAGTCTGCCTTACATCGCTTTGGCCCTCCCTCCATCCCCTAACACTGTCTCCATTGCCTTCCAGGCCCAAGACCAAAATGGATTGTTTCCTTCAGGGTTACAGCTTTAGGAAGGGGGTGACTGCTTACGCCGACAAACCAAAGTGTGGGTGCGTTCCGGTTGACGGAGGCACTTTGGGACGGAACTGAGATCGGTGGATAATTGTAAAACGGGCGGGAGTGCCGGCACCATGCATTGGTAAGGGGAAACATTGGATCAATTTCATATACGAAGACCATGTCCCAGCTAGGATTGTGTTTATCAAATCATTCAGAAACGTCCTGTTGAACATTATGGAACTTGTTCAGGAGTCTCCTCGTGTTCGGGGTGTGCCGCTGGTTGAAAGCCATGTGGTTGACAGAAAGTGACGTCTAGTGAGGGGACGTGCAGAGACTTCTATTTCCTCCGCATCTTTCTCCCGTATCTGAAAACAAATTCAGATATATTGACTATGAAAATCAATGGAATGATTCAGTATTTACATTTCTATCACAGATTGCTGGTCAAACATTTATTTTTCATCTTTTGTTTTTTACATTTCGTGATGACACAGCAAGGCAAACCACGGAGGAATGTGGATGAGGAGTGGGGGGGGGGGGGGGGGGGGTAGCTGGCTCATCAGCATTAACACCCCAAACGGGTCGTTTTGAGCTGTTTTATGCAGGCTGAAAAGGGTGCTGTTAATAAGGATACTTGTGGTATTTTGTATTTTTTTGACATTACATTCAGACCACATAGAACCATATGAACTTGTGGTAAAAGGACATAATATGTCTGCTTTAAAGTGGTGAATTTCTGAAAGCCAAAAACATTGTTTTTAGATACAGCTTAGTTGAGTCTGTCAAGTTGTTTTTCGGTCGATAATCCCAGATATGTACTAAATTCGACCTTCATCTCACAGAATCCCTTTTTTCATTTGGAAGGCAGTGAGCACTACTGCTCAAACACACTTGTTTTTAAATATTCAAATCACTTCTTGGTTTTGGCCTGCGAATGGAATTACATTACAGGTCATTTAGCAACTTACATAACACTTTAAACCCATGGCTTTTACATTTTAGTCCGGGGAGCAATTAGGGGTTAGGTGTCTTGCTCAGGGACACTTCAACTTGAGACATGGGGCAGCCGGGACTCAAACCACCAACCTTGCGGTTCCCAGCACACCCGCTCTACCCCCTGCGCCACGACGACCACCTCGAGTGATTGCGTGACTTTAAAGGCCATCGGCTCACAGGTATTTTCCTTCACATGTCATGAATGAACTCCTGTTAATACAACCCTTTGCAGCATGATTTATCCCCGCTCCTCACAAGGCAGCAAGACAAGGTACCAATGTATGCTTTGGGTTATCTACTTTCACATGACTGTTGCTCTCAAAGGAAGTAATGTCATCCCACATATTCAAGGGTTATGAGACTTATTTTCATCATGTTGGCCTAAAGGTCAAGCAAGACAACACTGTAGTCTAAACCAGTGGTCCCAAACCGGTTCATTGTGTGAGTAATGGTCAGCAGTGGGCTCTCCTGGCTGGAGATGCAATAAAACAGCCTTTATTTCAATGTGTAGTTCCTGACTTAATACTACTGCATTGTCTTTTGATAAGTGATTTTATTTTTTAAAGCCTATTTTGACAGACTATCAGTGAATGATTGTCTAATTTACGGGTCTTGGTGTTCATTTTGGGAAGGTACTCTTTTCTTCTGAAACCAGAGGAACCGAACTATGCAAGAATACAGAGAATCTGAGGAAATTCATAGTTTTAGCTTTTTACCATGACAGCATTGCCTCTTTATTCTGCTCCAGACTGTGGCACATGTCAGACTTGTCTTTCCTCCATTCATTTACATTTGCCTCTCTGACTGTCTAGTGGCCTTTCTTTTTAGCACCCGGCTCTGTTTCAGCACCTGGAGCTGTCCGTCACAACCGATTGGGTTATTGAACGTGATTCTAAAGCAAGCTAACTTTAACACGACATTGACTTGTGCCGTATTGGTACGTGTTCCTCATTTGCTTGTATTTCGATGTGTTTGCATGTGTTTCCCTGATTTGCATGCGAGTTGAGCCCTCAGGGCCAACATATTAACTGTGACATTTGGAACAACTTTAAGAGGGAAACGGTAGAAACATAAATTGACGGGAAACACAATTCAACACAAGAACTACAGTGACAGAAAGAAGATTAGTTAAGGGAAACTAATGCTAATGCTAGTTAGCATCCTTGCACACTTAATTTCATTGAAAAGCAACGCAGGCTGACTGAACGTGTTGTGTTAACATTGTGTTGTGGAATGGTTGTTCCCTCCTTCTGACAGACCAGTGGCTCGTGCAGCGCTGTTGTTCCTTTGCTTCCCGCTACTACTCGTTCGCCCGACTACTACGCGACCCCCCCGTGGACCGGTCCTCAGGGGGGGAACCAGGAGCTCGCGAGCCGGCAAAGTGTGGGCGCCGCTGCTTTGTCGGCGCGGAGCAGAACGTTGCCCTCGTGACGTGGCAAGTTATGTCCTGGTATTTTAGTCTTAACAGTGGTAAACGTTGCAAATCTTTTTTTAACAGAAATTCAAACGTAAAAAGCAAACAGGCCAAGCATTAACAAATGTTCTGATATCGATGCTGAAGGGGGGGAGAGAAAAGCAGCATGTCCTTTTCAGCTTGTTTTAGATGTAATGTTTAAGCTAGTTTTGAATTTAAGGGTTTTAACTGGTTTTGGCTTTAAGGGTTTTAGCTAGTTTCAATGTGAATGAACCAGTTTGGGCTTTCAGGGTTTGAGTTAGTTTGGGTTTTAAGGTATAAAGCTAGTTTTGGATGTAATGTTTAAGCTAGTTTTACTGCGGTGAACACTTGATATTAAGTGCACCTACAGTATATGCTCACATCTACGGTATTAAACATGTAACCGGAATAAAAGCTATTTAATCAATAATTCTGGACATCTTATGACTACTCTTTTCCAGTAAACACAGTAAAAAAAAGGAAAAGCTAGCAAGTTAAAAAATACAATTTTTCCATATTTGAACTGCAATAACATTATTTGTATTAATAATTCCAGACAAAGACTAACATACATGTGTTAACGACCGATATAACTACTATGATACTGAGAATAAAATATTTTACTGTAAAAATGTCTCCAAAATAAAAGTCCTTTTATTTTCAGAAATCTCTAAATTTGTACCATTAACATGTTTCATTTACTGTTTACTCAGTTAGGTCCTGTACACACATACTTTAATCGTTGTCCTGAACCTTTGATTAAATAGCTTTTATTCCATTTTGTGACATGTTGAATGCTGCATATGTCATGTAGCATATAGGTGCACTTAATATCAAGTGCATGCTGAGTTGGCCGCAGTTTTTGTATTTCGGGGCTTGAGCTAGTTTAGGCTTCAAGCTAGTATTGGCTTTAAGGGTTTAAACTGATATTAAAACACATGTATTTAAATGAGTTTAGCAGAACAAAAAAAAAGCAGTGCAGAGTTTTCTGCAGCCATTTTAACATCAGCCTGGTTCACTGTAATACATTTTCAGCAGAGGGAACCCTTTCCCATCCAGTCAGCTTGGTTCTGCTGTATCATTGCGAGAGACCTTTGGTTCCATGCTGATACATGAGTGAGTATCATAATGCTACTTAAACATTGATTTAAAACTAATGTTCCTAATTTGTGATGAGTCCTCAAATTACTGGTGTTTCCTTATTCAGGCACATTCTCCCCTTTTGTTTATTTGTTTATGGGTGTGAGGTAAATTCATCTTGCTTGATTGGCATTAACATAGTCAACTAAGAATTTGAAATTGCTCATACTAAATGCCCCGAAGGCATCTGTGTCCCAACCCACCAGAGTACTTATGCCTTCCTCCATTGCCTGGCAGCATTGTTGGAGAGAGCGGCAGGGCTTGTTGGTTCTGTAAAATACCGCTGTATGCCATTTGATTTGTTTACTGTTCTCATAAACACGTATACCAGATATGAGGAGCACAGCTCTTATAGGCCTGTGTCTGTGTGAATGTTTTTGTAGATATATACATTTTTGTGAGAATGAGAGTCTGCCCTCGCTGGTGGAAAATCAATGAATTAGCACCTCATTTCCAGTAAGAAATGCACCTAATTTATCTCATTGTGATGATGTCTTCAGGAATGAAATTAGCATTCTGTGTGATTGCACATCTGGGTAAATTTGGAAATCATGATTGTTATTTCCATTATCATCCACTCGAGAGTGTGCAGAATGTCACCCTGTTTATGGTTCGAACATGATGATGTAAATAGTGTCTCATGCTTGGGAGCGGGGCATCACTAGTGCTCATCACTGAACACATGGTCGCAACTAGCCTGTTTCAATACTCATTCATCTTCTGCGCTCTTAATTCTGGTGCTCAGCCAGCCCTGAAGCCTGGAATGGGGGGGGGAACAAGTGTTAATCAAGGCAGCGATCAGCCAGAGACTTCCTTTTCCTTTGCATCCTGCATCTTTCTCGGCTCTCTGGATGATCCCAGGCCACGTAACGTGCAGTCAACCGGCTCATTTTCGCCTTTTTAAAGCCACAAATTCTCTCCACAAAGTCTCTCCCATTTGAAATGAATGCACTGCACATGTTCCACATGGCTCACTATCACCCCCCCATGCCCGTCCCTCCTCCCTTCTCTCTCCTCCCTCCATCTCTACCCGGGGCCCGTGGGAAGAACTGACTCTCGGAGCAGACAGTCTGCAGCCCTGAATAAATGTATAAGAGGGAGAAGGGGAAGGGAGGGCAGAGAGAGAGAGAGCGTAATGAGTGTTGCAAGAGGACATACATGCACAATGTACAGAGGGCGAGAGATACACAGATAGAGGGAGAAAGAAACACAGCGACAGGAGGAAACCAGTTCAGATTGTAGGACTGAGACAGGAGAGAGAGCATTTAAGCTCCCTTCAATTGTCTCCCTCGCCTCCCAGCACAAACACATGCTCATACACACTCCCACCCTCTCTCCCTGACTCTCAAAAACACACACACACACACACACACACACACAAGCACGATTGCTTTAGGGTATACCAGTCGGCTTTGGCAGTCTTCTCCTTTGTTGTTTTGCTTTTGGTTAGTCTCGGCGGCGGCGCGGCGTGTGCCTGTATCGCCGGGTGGGTGCGTGTGCATATGTGTGTGTGCGGAGTCTGCGAGGCGGCGTGTGAAGGATGCCAGTAGCCGGGTAAGTCAGTTTCTTTCCTTCTTTCATTCCCTCCTCTCTCTGCCTCCCCTGTTCTCTCTCTCTTTGTGCGTTTCTTTTCTCCCCTGCCTCCTCTCTGATGTGCACTCTCTCCATCTTGCTCGGGATGCTCGCCTCCCTCCACATACCGTGCACACCCTCTATCTCTCTATTGCTCTCTCTCTGCCTCAGTGTCTTTCTGCGTTAAAGCGTCTCCTCCCGACTGTGCTCTCGCCATCCCTGCTTCCCTCGCCCGTTTCCTCCACGCTCTCTCTCTCTCTTTCTCTCCCCCTCTCCCTCCTGCTCTCTCTCTCTCTCTCTCTCCAGGCTGCGCCTCATTGGTGTGTCCTGATTCCCCTTTTCCATTAGGCTCCCGGCCCATTGGTCGCCTGCCTTCCAACCATTATCTCCACTCCTCCACCCCTCTGTCATCCTTTCTCCCTATCGCTCTTCCTCCTTCCCTCATTCCCAGTCATCTCTCAAGTCGTAAAAATGATTTGCATGCAGGAGGAGAGCAGAAGTTTACAGTGAATACACTAAGTGAATTGGGAGAGAAGTGGAGGAAAGGCTGGAGGAAGGAGAGGGAGCGCATTCTGGAGAGCGTGAGGGAAAGTTTAAAGCGAAGACTGCAGTTGGTAGGTAACTTTGACTTGTTTAGTACATCTTATGCCTTTGCTTTGGTTTATGATATAATGTACCCCGACTATCTAGCAATGAAAATATTTGAGTGGTGTGATGGAATATTTCGGATCAACAAATTGTAATTCTTAACTGGACACAGTTTGTGTTGTAGTCTATTTTTGCTAGTTGTTTAGGGTAAAGTCATGTGATGCCGTGTTACTGGTGCAGTGACTTAAGTAAGAAAAAGTACTGGTGGGCTGCGGTGATTTGGTTGCTTTATTTTTACCAGTCGAGTTGCTCTGGTGGGTCTAATATTGTGTACATGGCACGTCGCTTTTACCTTTGTTAATGGCTATTGGAAAGGAACAAGGGCTTCCCTCTTGAATGCAGTGTGATTTCATGAAGAAGCGTGCAGAAGTATCGGTTAAATGTGGGCACTCATTTAAAATTCATGCTATAAGTTTTGTGTTCCGGCTGTAAATAATGCTGCACTGAAAACTTCCTTTGCGTTGGGGAACGGGATGGTCTTCTGCAGCAGTTTTCATCAATATGTATTTGTTTGGCAGGTCAATCAAACAGTGTATTGTTGTTATTATAAAAAAAAATGAAATACGGGTTGAAATGGTTTTATTTGCTGTGGTTGTTCCTGAAGGGCTTCAGTCTGGTGAAATGAGTCTCTCGTGGAGAGCGATGTGTTGTGTTTGTGTCAGTCGGAGGTCCAGGGGGTGGCGAGGACACCGAGGCGCTGTGACTGCCAGAAAACAATTAGGAGTAGAGGAGGTGGAGACCGAGAAGAGTAACTAGGGGAGGGAAAACAGGGGATTTGAAGTGGGAAGAGCGCTCTACTTCCCAACTTTAAATACAGTAAACCCTCTGATGGAGTTGCATGCATATAAACAAAAGCACACACACACACGTGCAAGAGTCACACGATGTATATTTCATCTAACTCACAGTATTTCTTGTGATTTAAATGTCAGAAAAAGACAGATGTCCCTGCTGGTGCTCTCGTGGGTGACAGAGCAGGTGCGCTGCGATGTCTTTCATCCCGTCAAGACAAACGTTACGATTCAAAGTGATCTGCTTGTGTCCCCTCTCCCTTTCCCAAAGTGTGTCAGAAATGAGTGTTTTTCATGTCAACAAATAAGAGAGACAATATTTCAGCGAATCCAGGGATATTTGAGGGGTTGTAACATAGAAATGATCCCGGCATGGTCGGAGTGTGCACCTTGTAGTCGTAGATTTGTTTGGAGATGGCAGTTTGTGTCACTTTATTGAAGCACTTATGGAAGTTGTGCTCTTTGGGAGGTTCCTATCGCTGCAAGAGGAAGGAAACATCTGGCCGGCGTTGGTGTGTGCCAGTGTGTCTGTGCGCGTGCGTGCCACCGTGGTGCCTGATGTGCTTTGCTGAGCGAGGACAGGGAGACAGCTGAATGTGATTAAATTATAGAGGGAAAGCACGCTAGCCAGCTCAGGCTGCGACCAACATTGCGGGAACCCCCCCCCCCCCCCCCCCTCCTTCTCATCTTTTCTCTGTGCCGCTTGGTTCTCTCTTGGTGTCAAAGTGAAAGAAGCCCCTCGTAATTATAACAGTCTAGTCAGAGCTGGAGGGGGAAGCAACATGGAAATGTACTGTAATGTGTGACAGAATATGCTATTCTCAGAGTCTCTGTGTTTAAGTATTTTTTATGATTATTGTGTCTAAATGTGGTATTTCAACGTGACAAAAAATCTGCGAGGTGGTGGCGGGGAGGGGGGGGGGCTTTACTCCAGCCTTGCATGAGAGATGCTCTATGTCCCATATTCCTCCTCCTGCCAAAATCCTCCTGGGGACCCCCTGCATGCAGTTGGCAGGGGTGTGTGTGAGCGTGTGCACGCGCGTGTGTGTGTGTGTGTGTGTGGGGGGGGGGTAATATTAGCCTCCATATTGAATGGGGGGATCACACATCAACACAATCAAGCGCTGTTCTCGGCATGTCTGAGCCATGCCCTGCTATAGCATGACTCTGCTTTCAGACCGTGTGCTCGACTGCAGTGGTCGCTACTGCAAGCACACTCACTGATGTACACGCTGTGCATTGACATAACAAATGTTAAAAACATACCTGCATATATGGATCTATATATGAATAAACATCACCCCCCCCCCTCCCTACCCAACTGGCATCTTGCCCTTTTTTTTTAATGTTCACCTACCGATGTTCACCTAATCATCTACCGATCTGTGCGCACGGAGGAGTTCCGTCCCAATGAGCACAAACCGACACGTGCACGCACACGTGAGCACGTTGTTAGGGGAATCATTGAATCCATGTCACGATGCCGGTAAACTCTTTTTTTTTTAAGTCTTGCATGCGGTAGGATCAGGAATTTGAAAAACAAGCATCTACTGACCCTCATGTCGGGAATCGGGAGTATGAATGTCAATCCAGGGAGAAAAGTTGTTCAAATGAGAAATGGATATATATGGTTAATGCAACAATTATACATTGCAAAAACAATGCGTTGTAAATTGTATTTCACCAACTTTGCACAACTATTTGTGCCGGTCAGTCAACATACCAGCGCCTGGTGCACTGGGTGCAGCGCCCAGCAGTCCGTGCTGCCTCCAACTCCACAAGAGGAGCGTACCTCCCCTCCCCGTGCAGACCGGCCCGTGTCCCTGCTGTGAAGGCTTCACAAGCCGGCCCTCTAACATAACCGACCCCCAACGCCAGGCTGTGGCACACTTACACAATGTATCTTCCTGACACCACGGACGCTGTCTGCTCCCTCTGCTTATGATGAATCATAGCACACAAACACACAAAAAAACAATTGTAGCAGCAGCTGGGGTTGTTTTTCATTTTCTCTCAGACATTAATTCCTCATCTGTACATTTTCTCTCTTCTAAGTTGTACAAAGGCCAGATGTGTCAGCCTGCGGTTGCGTCTTGAACCTGTATCCTTGTGTTTTTGTGGGAAGATACCACAGGGAATCAATGTGTCCCTCCAATCAGCCTCCATGACGTGGTCAGTCGAGGGCGGAGAGGGAATTGATCTATTTGAGCAGACACAACGTCAATACGGACGTCTACTAAGTGAAAGATGTAGCTGCTCTTGTGTCCTTCACACATGCATCCCTGCTCACTTGCTGCTACAGGCTGCTCATTATGGCACATTCATCACTGATTTTTATTTTATTTTTTCGGCAGCTTAGCTTTAGCTGTTTTCCTTTTGCAAAAACTGAATTTGAAGACTGAAATGTCAGTCTGGACAGGGACCAGGTGAAACAAGGCAAAATTCCAATACAGATTAACGCCACAAGACTACTTCACAACCAGGGGGATGGGGTTAAGATGTAGTTTAAAGAGCTGCCAGTTTCATTCTCATATGTAGAAGGAAGTGCTTGTATAATTACTTAGATAATTGGTAGCTGTCATGTCACCACAGAATTTTTTTACACCGGCAAAAGCAGTAATATTGCCTGTGACAGGTGACCACCCGGACCTTGTTCTTCATCCTTCTTGTTAGATAGGCGTATAGAGACAATCTCAATGTGGGTATCCCTCCTGAGAGCGCGGGTGCCCCCCCCCCACACGCACACACATACACACACACACACACACACACACACACACACACTTTCGTGCCTTTCCTCAGGGAAAACATGATCTATCTCCTGGCGGGCAGGCCAATTAAAAACCAATCAGCCTGCTTGGAGCGCGCTGGTAATGGGAAAGCCTCGGCAATGGAGGAAGTGGGGCTGATTAATGGACATTTTCACCTTGTGGCATAACAGCCTCCCACAGGCATCCATCACCTCTTGGGACAGCGCTCACTTACACCTCGGGCCCCGCACCTATCCACCACGATCAGACACGCTGTAGAGGTAGCAAACGTCCGAGCACAAGATGATGAGCTCAGAGTGCCACATTAGATCTTCGTAGCTGTATATTACGCTGCCTCACCTGGAGCCCACTGGGATCATTTACTGTAAGGTGCCACCCTGCCTCATGGGGATTTCGTTGTTACACATTAGATATGGTGGTCACTACTCTTTGAATCCTCCCAATGGTATTAGTAGCTAAACCTCTGCCCAAGCAGGCTTTGAAGTTAGTGTTTGGAGGCTATGTTTGCTTTCGTCAGGTGAAAGCCGGATTTCCACTGGGTGCAGACACGTTTACAGTAGGGTGGAGACTTGTTAAGGTGAAGGGTAGAGTACGTCGATCTGTGTCTTTCCCTCAGGTGCCATTGTGAGGGAGCGAGCATTCAAAGAAAGTATTAAACGGTGCTAGCCAGGTTCGTTCCATTTCAGGAGTTGCCGTGACCTACTTCACACAGCCAGCCAGCTAGCTGTAAATAAGGGTTTTCATGACCTGGTTTGGCCCATTCCCAGGACCGCTACGAAGAGCATAGGAGCAACTGGAGGGAGCGCTGCTCCAACATGATCAGCCCTGACCTTGAGACTGTTTGTGTTTTGTCATGCGATTACAATGGGTTTTGGTGCTACATTTAGTATGAACTGAAGATTGTGGACGCAAACCGTGACAAGAAGGGAAGGTACATGCACGAGCAGGTGTTGGAAACGGCAAGGGGAGTATTTGGTTAATAGCAAGTGTGAAACTAAATTATTGACATCAATAAATGATTAATAATCACTGAGCTACATAGACGTTGCTCTTTGGCAGGCATTAGATTTTATTCCTACACGTCATCGCGGAGCATCCAGCGGCCGGAGCTACTCGTCTAACGTGTATTGAGATTGAGTCATGGTAATAACTTTATAACAACATTGAAAAACCCACAACAAACACTCTTTAACAGGGTAAAACACCACGACACAACAGCTTGTGACACACAAACAATTAGTAACACTAATAATTGTATATTTATAAAAATTACGGCAGCAAGAAACTCTGTTGCTACATGAAAAGAGCTACAGGAGAAACAACGACCAGAGATGCACCAACACAACTTGTGGCCAAGAGAGGAGCTGTGTGTGTTTGGAGGGTTTTGGTTTTGAAAAATCCAACGTAAGTTAGGTCACTAAACCATTTATTGCAAAGTCTGTCAAGCCTCTGGTGGCAACAGTAGCAGCCACAACAAGCTAACACGCTAACAAGCTAACGAGCTAACAAGCTAACACGCTAACAAGCTAACTTGGCGGCCGGTTGCGAGCAAGTTGTCAATGAATTAATGTGTTTACTTGAAAAAGGAATACGTCACATATCGTCATACCGTCAGAATCTTTCTAAATACCGGGATATAGATATTTGGCCATAACGCACAGCCCTACTTACGAGTAAATCATTTTGAAGGCAAGCGCTTGGCTATATATACATTTATTGTCACCACGACACAAATACACACAAAAAAAATATCTTTAAGGTATAACAGAGTTTACTGAACTACAGAAATACCAATCAACAGTGGCGGCTGGTCCTTTGAGGGCGATGAGGCGTGGCCTCACCTTGAGCGACGGAGATGGACGCTACGGCCGATAGTCCGGCACAGGCCGACACTTTAGAGCCTTTAAAGTTAATGAGTGACATTATAATTTTAGCACCCTAAAATACATTGAGATTTGGGAGCAGCCCTTCGCCACCCTACGTCAGGGTGAGTCTCTCGTCATTCTCTCCTCAAAGAGCCGCTTGACTCGCGCAGGAACTAGAGGTGAAACAGGTGGACTCAGATCAGCCGGACCTCGCGATCAGACGACGGACCGGCGTGAAAGGGAAGCCGAGGCTTCTGTAGAGACTTCTCCACCGGGATGATTAGCTAGATAGTTAGCTACGTGCTAACCCCGTATATTCGGACACCGCGCGCATTACGTCGCCGTGTTAACATCGCTACCCAGGTGAGACGCACAGGACTGCAGTACACACAACCAGGACGTGGATGAAAACAGCACATTTGATCCAAGATAGTTCATTGTAGTTATGGTAGTTATTGTATTCTGAATATTGTTTCGTATATAACTATATATTTATAGTTATATTTATATATTCATTGATATACTGAATTGTTGAATAAGATGTCCCTATTATGTTAACTGTTATGCAGTAAATGTGAAATTTTGAACTGCAAAGTAATAATGCGTTTTTTGAATTGAATCATACTGGAATGTTTACTGAAACTAATTGGCTGGCCTTACCAAAAACAGATCCACCAGCCGATACGCACACCAGCCATGCGCACACCGTCAGGAAGACCTATCACACACAATCATTCCAGCCTGTTTAGAAGGATAAACCTCACATCCATCAGCCTGAAAGTCGATCAATAATAAGCTGCGAGGGAACTTTTTTTATCCCATTTGTCTCGTGCTAATGTTAAAAGAAGATTTAAACTTTTGTCTGCTCATTTTACATCAACCTTTTGGAAAGAATTAAGTACATGATTTGCACTTGTTGAGATGTTCTCCCTCCCAACGATGACAAGATGACTCAGCCTACAATTGGTTTTAACAACACTCGCCTCCTCAGCGATGACGCTATCACTGTAGAGTCCCTACTGAATGTCAAGAAAGTCCCCAGATACTTTGGATCAAGGAGACAAAGAATCTGACGCCTCCCATTGTTGTTTCAGAGGACTCCAGCGTATGAAAGTGTATCTTCCGATCTGAAGAGAGGAAAGAACAGAAATAAGACGAGGACTGCTAGGCCAGTCTAGGGGAAAGTGGTGTGATATTGGAAAATGATTACCAAACACGCATCCATTATTCAACAGGGCAATCAGGGAGGGCACAATCTCCTTACTTATGCTAGCTCTGTAAATCACATTTGTCGGTTTTGATCACTTTAAAATCTCCCAGTCGCACGCCGGCAATATTGGGGGAATATTACACTGTCTAATGGGTAATTGATGACGGCATGTGACACAGGCTGAGACGAATGGACGGCCTACAGTGGCGAGGAGGAGGGGGTAGGGAGGATGTGTGGGGACGATGACTATTGTCTCTAGCGTTGCATTGAGCAGGAGTATTTTAGGTGTCCTCATATGCAGGCTGGATCCTGGCTTCTGCACAATAGAATGAATGAATGGTTTCTACCTGGGGCAGGGGGAGGTGCCCAAAATATAGTGCGTCTCGTACTTAACAACATAACGTAACGGTGTCCCAACCCTCGCAGTTTTCCACTGTCCAGTAAAAGAATTGATAGAAATGATCATGCGATGTATTCAGGTGTTAAAGTACTGTTTAAATTTATGAAAGTCTGCCTGAGTCCTACTACTTTCTCTCATCAAAGTAACTTTCCTGCAGTAGTTAGACATGTACATGTCTATATTTATTCATGAGATTTGTTGACATGTATGAATTAACATTTCTAACGTCTTCAACAGCATATATATATATCCCGATATCTTGAGATGTGATTTGAATCATGGTATGATTGTGTTCAAAGACCATTCATTATCTCATTGTGTCATCGCCCAGCCTCATTTCAATGGGGACACAAATGATTTATTGTTGTAGACAGTAAGTTTTTGAGTCAGTTTCTAGTTTACTCAATAGCTTTAGTTGAGGCGTACTGGAAACGAAGTACAGCTAACTGTCCAGTCGCTAATGGAAACAAAAAAGCATCGGCACGGGTCTGGACTCGGTCTGGACTCGGTCTGGACTCGGTCTGGACTCGGTCGCGCTCTGCTGCATAGGCTGTTGCGCAGTGGTTTAAGGTTTTCCTCATGTTCAGGCTGGTTTGATCAAACGTTGTAACAACAATGCAGCTTACATGGAGAGGGTAGAAGGAGATACGCTTTTCTCAAACGTTATGTTTCCATATATAAGAAACCTGCGGAGCTAACATTAGCAGAGTATATTAGCACATCGTTAACTAGTGTCAGCGCGTCTATGCTACGCTAGTATGCTGATTGTATTTGAATGATCCTGAATACAGAGGAACTGCATTGCTTCTCAATGCGATTGTCTTCTGTCTCAGCCAGGCGATGTGGTGACCCACCGTTACACTGTGAGCTGTAGCTTCTATCTTTGTCTTTTTAACATGTTTTTACTACTTTGTTGTCCTATATATCTTTCTAAAACATACTGTATTTCTGTTGGCTTCTCTCTGACAGCCTGACAGAATAGGGGGGGAGGGGCTTATCTAAATAAACACGGCTACTGTGAATAAGGATGAGTGAATCTGTGTGTCCGTGTATATTAATAAGCATGGGTATTGGTCTATATGCGTGTGTGTGTGTGTGTGTGTGTGTGTGTGCGGTGGGCTGTGCCTCTCCTACGGTGTGGGGAGGCAGGCAGGCAGACATGATGTGCTCTGAGCAGCAGTGTCTCCGTGAGGGTGGCCTGACCTCTGCCTTCAGCTCCGCTTCACAGGATAGCAGCAAATAAGAGGTGTCATCGCATGACAGCAGCGTAGCCCCTCTTTAGGACTGACGGCTCATCCAACGCGCACACACACACACACACACACACACGCAGGGTGCCAAGTGCGGCAATGCAGGCGGGGATAGTTTACACATGCATGCAAACATGAAAGTTTAGGCAACAGTTAACAGACATGGATGCATAAATATTGACACACACACACAGCACAGATCAATAACTGTGTTTTGTGAACAGGCGGCTTTTGTTTGGGAAACAATGATTGGATTTTCAGTTTTGACCACGCAGTGCTCACAGCTTGCTTTATCTAGCTCAGCTTTCAGACACTTGGAGCATTCGACCAATAAGCCATTTTGATTTAAATAAGTAGTCGTTCTTTTATGTACATTTGAGTCAAATCCATCCTGTTGGACAGTAGGTATCCTGTTTTTGACAGAGATGCAATGTGCAGCTGATGGACAAATATAAATATGTAAAAAAAACAATAAATCAAGCTTATGATTTCACTTAACACTGAATTTGATTGAGCCAACTTACTTTGGCTATCACCAATGTGATAAAAAATGATGTGTGTTTAGTCTTTATGCGTGTGTGTTTTTTAGCGGTGTGCGTTAGCACACAGAGACACCGCTCCTCAAACTAGGGCAGCTCACGTGCTACCTGGAGGCCTCCTCAGACACGGGCCCCTGAAACCGCTGACAAGGCACCTCAGGGCCTTCCTACCAACACACGGCGTTGTGTCTCTCCGGATGTACCCTCACCCTGTCTGCCCTTTGCCTTTATCCAAGCACGTCCCTCTCCTCCTGTCTCTTTACGACCTCTCCTGCGCTGGTCTGCCAAAGGACGTGCGCACAGAAGTCGAATGAGCGTAGAACTGATACAAACCTGTTTGCCGTGGTCATTTGAGGAGTTCAAAAGAAAATGGTTGGTGGTTTTTATGGTTACAACTCATCAGTGAGGGATTGTATATGAATCTATGTAAATTCAGCTCTTTTTTCCTACTTGTAAAAGGAATGTTGGGAACACACACCAACACCCCCGCTGGACACCTACGCTGTGTGCTTCAGGCTAACTAGGTTGAATTTACATCTACAATGGCTGCAACGTGAATCGCCTATCTGCAGTGTAGCTAAACCACATAGGTGTTCTGCTACACAACATGGCTACTTTACTCTCTTCCCTTTGT
Organism: Gasterosteus aculeatus; assembly: GCF_964276395.1. Lineage (NCBI taxonomy): Eukaryota > Metazoa > Chordata > Actinopteri > Perciformes > Gasterosteidae > Gasterosteus > Gasterosteus aculeatus. The sequence goes on from NC_135703.1 coordinate 16,770,979, forward strand.
ACCTTCTGGTCGTCGATTGTCTCGCTCGGGTCCTGACTGCCTCTCCAAAAAAAATCCTTCTGGGAAGCTTCACCTTCACTTCTTGATCTCAGATCAGCGGTTAACAAGACGGATGGATCACATATTTGTTGTTAACAAGAAGGATGCCATCATATTTTATCCCCCCTCACCAACTGTGCCCAATGCATAATAAATCAGCCCCCCTCCTTTGTGTCAGCATCAGTTTCTGCATTCAGACAAGAAAGTCATGGTGTGCAGTGGGATCTGCTACAAGATGCAGGAGGCATTCGAAGCTACGCACTGCTTAGCTAAGCATCCCTGCGTCTCTTCCATGGCTGCGATGTGTTCAGGTAATTGTCAGGTCTCCATGAATACGTCGTGTCAACCTTACGCATCTTGTTCATTTAACTACAAATTTCTTTACCACCTGCCCTGAATAAATGGCGCTACACATTTTAGCTCTTTAGTCTTAGCCGTCGCCAAGGCTCGCCTCCTGAAAGAACCTGCTGCCCTGATCTTGTAAATGACCTAATTTTCCCGCTCGGCCCAGCGTTTTCTGATGTGAGCCGTTCCAAAATAGCTTGGCTACAGCAAAGCGTGGCAAACTCATTTCCATCTTGCATAACAGGCACCGAACACCCCCCCTCCCTAAGCTCATCGGCGAGATGGCACATACTCTCACAAGCTGAATGTCAGCCGCCCACCTCATTGTATGAGGAAGATTGTGATATTATGCGCAAGCCATTTTCATCCCAGTTTGAGCATCATGTCTGTTCAATGCAGACTGCTACATGTCATCTGTGGGTGTAAGTCCAACTTGGTAGATCAAAGTAACCGCATATCCTTCCCGTAAATTAAAGCAGATTGTTATTTTACAGAGTGTGAGATCCTCAGCACATTGCATTTCTGAATGTGGTTCAAGGACTAGGAGAGACCATATCACATGAAATGTTGCTGGTCCAATGTGTTTGTTTACTATGTGAGTAAGGGGCCAACTGTTAATAGGGTCTCAACACACAGCCAGACAAAACCCACTAAAACACACACCGAAACCACCAGTCAGACTATAGAGGATCCTCTGGGGAAAATAGCAGTGGGGGCATAACAATGACTCATACAAACGGTCACTAAAAAACACAGACACACACTCACAGACACACACGCCCTTCCATGGCAGCGAGGATGTCAGATAGCATCAGCACACAGCCTATGGAGTCCTGTTGACAGGTGTAACGCACACACACACACACACACACACACACACACACACATCAGCCAGTCACGTCCCCCAAGCTCACCTAACAGGGAGCCACATGTGATAATGTACCCCATTCCGTGACTGTGTGTGCGCTTGTGTGTGTATGTGTGCTTACAGTAGTTTGATGTCGGTGTGTGAGGCCAATCCACACAGCGCTAATAAATGGGAGTGCTGCAGCATCTGTGAATACTGTGCAGAGAGGCATGGAGGCACCGGCATTGCAGCAAGATCAATAGAATAATACACAACCTGACTAGTGTGCTCTCCACGGTGCATTGTGCAGTCTGGAGCCATATTCTTTAGTATGTTGCGTTTACATATATTTTGAACAACTGCAATGCTGTTTTTGGGTGGACACCTGGAACAGTGTCCACCCAAAAACAGGCACAGGCACAGATACAGAATATGCACACACAGCATGTGTGGAGTAGATGAGAGCTACACGCTGAGTGCATCTGTGAATGAACATTTCAGAATGGAGAGCACGTCACACACACAAAATCATCCAGCTCACAGGTAGAGCGCTGCAGTAATCAAATCAAAAGGGATAGCTCACTCCAAAATTAAGCATACCCTATTTTACCGCTTACCTGTAGTGACTAATAATTTCTTAGATGCGAGAGGCCTAGTTTTAGAGATACCGGCCATAGAGATCTCTGCTTTCTCTCCAATATAATGGACCTATATAACAAACCCAAAAAGTAAACGGTCCCTTTAATCGGGAAGTGTGGCAAGGTGGTTTGCAGCAAGCAGCACTCAAAGCTTTCAGCACAAAACCAAAAGCAGCTGCTGCGTCTTCTACCTGTACCGAGCATTGCTCAATCCTAATTAGGAGTCCGTACGCTTGTTGTGTGAAACCAATCCTTTTGATGTTAGAGGAGCACGAACCCACGAGAACAGATGGACAAACACACATCCACACACAAACAATAGCCACCCGCACGAGGCACATTCACACACTTCCCTCAGCACACACATGCACACCCCCACATACGTATACAACCCCCTCTCTTGCCTGTAAGCAGTCTAGTTCAGTTACTACAAAGCTCACCAAGAGCTCTTTGCAGATCAAATAGTCATGTGTTCCATCTGTTTCCATTTCTCCACATTAGCTCGGGGAAGGCGCCCTACAGACCCTGGTAAGAAGCAACCCCCGCCTTGGGTAAAATAATGATTCCTCTCCGAACCCTCTACTCCTCATTATCTCCTTCCAAAGCCAATTCAATGACAGGGAGTAGATATGGGGCAATTGCATGCACGATACTGTTCTCTCTTACTGTGATATTATGCAGTGCTCGCAATGTACAGTACTGCACCGTAAATGGCTTTTTAAAGCATATGAACACTTATTTTGATGTTCTGATGGCATGAAATATAGATCATAGTCTAGGCTATGTCAGAATATGTTGCCCTCGATCTTTTTGGAAGCCTTTTGATTTTGCTTCTCTATCTCTGCAAAGCAACCATGTTTGTTTTTTTCCCCTTCCTTTATTCATTCACCACTTCATTAGGTACACCTGTTCAATTGCTTGTTTCGTCAACAAAACTTGCCAATCAGCCAATCACATGGCCGCAACTCAATGCATTCTAGCATGTAGACGTGGTCAAGACAACTTGATGATGTTCAATCGGAGCATCAGAATGGGGAAGAAAGGGGATCTAAGTGACTCTGAATGTGGATGGTTGTTGGTGCCAGACGGGCTGGTTGAATACGTCACAAACAGCTGATCCTCTGGGATTCTCCTGCACAACCATCTCTAGGGTTTACAGAGAATGGTCCCAGAAAGAGACAATATCCATCTGTTAGTCGAGCGGCAGTTGTGTGGACGAAAATGCCTTGTTGATGTGAGAGGTCAGAGGAGAATGGGGGGACTGGTTGGCGATAGGCAACAGTAACTCAAATAACCACTCGTTAGAACCAAGAAATGCAGGAAACTGATACTACACACAGGCTCATCAAAACTGGACAATAGAAGTTTGGAAAAATGTTGCCTGTTCTGATGAGTGTCCATTTCAGCTGCAACATTCAGATGGTCCGGTCAGAATTTAAACAACATGAAAGCATTGAGTTCACTGTACTCCATGGTTACCACATCTCAATCCAATAGAGCACTTTTGGGATGTGGTTGAACAGGAGACTAACATCATAGTTGTGCAGCAAATCTGCAGCAACCGCGTGATGTCATCATGTTACTACACTCTAGAAAATGTCACCGTAAATTAACGGTATTTTACTGGCAGCAGGGACGCCAGGAATTTACCGTTATTTTACGGTATAATACCATGTTTTATTTACAGTGCCCTACCGTAATTTACGGTATGTTGTCGTATATTGGATTACAGTTTCTTACCATACGATTACTGTTTTTGTGTTATAAATACCAGAGTATTACCGTTTACTTATAATCGTATACTTTTGCATTTAATTCCCCACAAATTAAAGAAAGACAACCAAACTCATTTCGGTCATAGTGGTTGGAGTTCATTAGATGCCTCAAAGACAAAAATGTTCGGCATTTGTAACCAAGATCAAAACATAAAATATGCCGCATGTATACAATCATAAAAAAATGAATCATAAAATCATTAGGAACAAGGTAAACTAACTGCAACAATACGCTATGGAACACTTTCAATTGACCGCAGCAAACGGCTGGCGTCCTTAATCCAGTGCCTCTGTAAAACAAACCAAAATTAAATATTTAGAAAGACTGTCATTAGTGAAATATTAAAATTACAAAGTTGAGGAAGACAACAAGATGTAAGGAAAGAGAATGTTAATCATGCCAAGCAAATAACACTTACCAACGTTACTTGGAGAGACGAGGCAATGAGAAACTCCTCCCATGTTGAACTGACAGGTGTTCTGGATGAACTGAGATTACGCGCCTGACGTCACGTGACGTTCAGGAGCAGTCCGTCACGATTAACACTCAAATGACTTTTAGGCAATGAACACTTTGAATAATACAAATATTCCTAATCTTTACATTCCGGCTAATGAAATGTGCAGCACAAGGTTGGCGGTTCGAATCCTGGCTGCTCCCTGTGCCAAGTTGAAGTGTCCCTGAGCAAGACACCTAAACCCCAATTACTCCACATAAAATGATGTCAAACCATGGGCGTTTTGAATAAAAGTGACAGCTACATATAGTAATGTCCTGTAAGTCAAAGTCATCATCGTATCTCATGAGATACTATCTCATTATGATGACTTACAGGACCTGTTTTTCAGTGGCTGACATGGGCTTCCATACATTAACCTACAAATTTGAATTACGGTAGTCTGCTATTATTGTAAATTGACAGCTTTAACTGTTTATTCATGACATTGGCTGTTAATTTACAAGCAAGGGATGGAAATTTAACTGTATGTTACAGTTATTATGACATACTGTAAGATACCGAAATGCACCGTAAATTTACAGCAATTTGTTACAGTGTATGGACCAACATCTCTGAAGAATGTTTCCAACCTCTTGTTGAAAGTATGGCAGAAGAATTATAAAAGGGGCTCCAACCCTTTACTACCAAGGTGTACCTATAAAGTGGCCAGTGAGTGTACATTAGGGCAGCGGTCCCCAACCTTTTTTGCCTCACAGGCTGTTTTTATGTTTGACAATATTTCCTGTCTTGAAGGTGTGGGGGATAAACACAACAAAATAACCAACCGACGGGGGGAAGGTAGTAGTAGTGGCTGCGCACAAAAACGCTTGAATGATGCTTGGAATTTGAAATTTGTCAAGAAGGATTAGGACATGGGATTGGGAAAAAATCCAGTCGTTTTTTTCAAAATAAAATATTTTTCAGAAAAAACTTAAATGGAAAAAATCCTCAATTTGTCTGGGTTTTTTTTCTGTCTGCAGCCTGGTACCAAGACCAAGTGGCCCGGTGGTTGGGGACCTTTGCATTAGGAAACCTTTTTTCCAAAATTGACTTGTTGAAATGCAAATGAAGTTGCTTTACACTTAGCGTTCCAGCCCACTTCACATGGCTTAGCAAGTGACAACTTTCTGGATGTGACTCTCAGACGCCATTCTTCAATCATGGCCGCCATAGACGTGGCATTGTGAAGCAGCTGTACCCTCCAGTGCCTCTCAGCAGCCCATGCATTTGGCTGAAATATTCAGCACAGCTCCCAGCGTTACCTTGCATGTATAATTACCGGATGTGCTGCCTGCCGCTGATAACTCTCCCAAACAATGTTTGAAGGGGTAAGGCGGCGATGAATTCCCAATGAAGTGTGAAAAAGACTGATTAAAATTGCCGTGGTCAAAAGCCAGCGCACCAGTGTGTTCTGCTCTCGCCGACCAGGGGAGATGGGGAGACTCTCTGCAGTTTTTGCACTGTGTTTGGGATTGGTTTCTGGTTTCTATTTTGATCCACAGTAAAAAAAATCATATTGGCATATTAGTGTTTTTGCCAAGCTTGTCATGATTTAGAATAAATTAAAAGAAAGCCGAAACATTATTCAATCTCGAGCAGTTCTATTCCGTTATTGTTTGGCTGTACAGCATAAATCCCCAAATTCAGAGAGGTTGACAGATTCACGTGTGCCTGATTTATTTATTTTAGAAAATAACAGAAAGGTAACAAAGCAACCCCTGGTGCTAAAAGCAACCATACATTGTTGTTTGAGGGCAATTTTGAATCTCTCTTTGTGTCTTTGTATGTTTCTGATTGTGTGTACAGGCTATACATATATAGGCTATATATATATATATATATATATATATATATATATATATATATATATATATATATATATATATTATCTGTCCTTACATCAAGTAAATATTTCTGATGATTATCTCATTGTGTTTGAATATTCAATATCGTTATGGAGGTATTGGGTGAAAAACGGTATTTGATTTCCTATACATGGCCCGGCCCTAACTGTATATATACTGTACATGTGCGTGTCTGTGCATGTGTGTCTGTGCACCATAGCCCAGGCGCCTGGGAGCCTATTTGCAGAGGGGAGGGTGGGATGGATGGCGTCTCGTTCGAGGCGTGTGGGCGTCAAGCTCAGGGCGCTAATTACAGCCTGGGCTCCCACAGCCCACATGTTTGGGTGCATCTTCCCTGGCACAGTCAGCCGATACGCTCCTCCCACCTCCGAAGCCCCGGTCTCATGAGGGCTCCACCTCAGCACAAAGCAGGGCTGTGTCTGACGAGCCCTCTTAAATGAGATCCCTAGCTAGCCGGCTATATGTCATCCTCTTTGTTGACAGTCATGAGATGGGTTGCCAGACAGCGACCCGGCACATTTAGCTTGTTAAATTGATCAGGAGACTTCTGTATCATGTCTTAGGCATTACAAATCTGAGGGGACCTCATTTGGGTTTCTCAAGTGGAGAAGCTAGCTAGCTAGCTATGTGCCTCGGGGCTAACACGCCCTGACTAAAATACTGGGCCTTTTTAGAATGTTTCTTTTTTGTACACTGATCTACGGTTCAATAATTGGTGGTTATTAGTGAGCTCGGTGGAAGAGGAGCCGCGTAGCCGTTTAACCCCTTCCTCTCTAAAAGGACGGTGGTTTTCTTTCATTGCATTTCAGAGAGAGAAATGGCGTAAGAGAGCAGGAGCAAGAGACAGAGATGGATGCCGATTTTCTATATCTATTTTTTGCCAACAGCAGATGCTAGACACAGTGGCTTCAACCGGGAACATCGCAGCTGCCTTCTCTGCATCTGGGCATCGGATAGAAAGAGGAGGGAGGAGTGGGGCGAGAAGCAAAGAACAAGGAAATAAGAATGAGAGAGAGGCAGAGAGAGAGAGAGAGAGAGAGAGAGCAGGCGACGCGCGGCGTCGGGAGAAACAGCGGGAACACGAGGGTAGAAGAGGAGGAGAGAAGGGAAGAAACAAAGGCTGACACAGATAACATCTATCGGCGCAGCAGAAACATGGACCGGGTTTACCATTATAAATAGAGAGATACCCACGTCCCCCTCCCACCTCATCCCCAGTTTAGTATTCCCTTCCAAAAGCTGAGAACCTCTAACTGGGCCAATCCACAACAGGGATTAGCCATCGAGCTGCAGAGGCATTTAAATGTGCTCATTGCAAAGTCTTTATGTGGGAGTGACTGTAAACACAAACACGTACTGAGGTGCCGCAAAGAAGAAAGAAACACACAATGTGCTCATCATAACATGGTAACATCAGGACCCACAAAAGGATGGAGCATCCAATTCAGAAAAACTTTCACCAAGAATGCGGAATACACGAGAGGTTATTACTCAAAAATGGTGAGTTTACAAAGAGACGAACGCCACGTTTAGCATTAGAGACACGGTGGAGACGTGCTGTTGGCCTGTAGTCTAATGAATGTACTGTACACAGCTGTGTGTGCGTTCGATGCCCAGGGGACCAGCCAGTCTCTAGCTGTGTGATATGCAAAACAGGGTGTACATTGAGATATTCCTCCCTCTGGCTCCCCACCTGTGGACAGTGGCGCAGAGCAGAAGTCAGTGCCACTAAAAAATGGAAATACACACTATTGTTGTTTTAACAATATGTATAATTTCAAAGACCCTCGCATGCTTGTTCCCCTCCGTCGGTCTGTTGTTACCCCCCCGCACCCCTTTCCTTTTGTTCTACCTCTATTAGAGTTGTCCTTGACTGCCGAGCGAGCGCGGGGAGCGTCGAGACGAGCCAGTCGAACACTCTCTTGCTCTCTTGTTGAGAAAAGAATGGGAGAGGACATGGGAGTGAGACACAGAGAGGAGGGTGAGAAAAGGAGGAGACAGCCTTTTCCTCTTCCCGACAAACAGCAGTGCATCATACTGGAAGGGAATTAGTCTTCAGCCAATCGATTCATTCCCTCAGTAAACATGGTAAACATGAGTTTACTGTCTCCATCTCTGGTGTTAATTCTTCTTCAATACAGCATGATGACCCATTTACATTCAACCATAAAGCAGGGGTGTTCTTCAGGGTGGGGCTTACTTTGATTGACAGGTCTCTGCAGCTACAGACGTATATGGTGTCTCTCCACATTCCACATAGGGCGACATTTGTTCATTGGTTGAGGAAAAAAAACACAGGGTGACGGTCGTCAACTGTTTGTTTTTTTAACTTTTCTGTTCATTTTTATTTACATGACAACATGCGTTTTCAGACGGTACCGTTCTTTGTCCATTTTTTGGTTGTGTGTAATCTTGGTACACATGATCTTCAGGGCCTGTCGATATATATATATATATATATATATATATATATATATATATATATATATATATATATATATATATGTGTGAAACACAATGTGATAACCATTGTACTGCGCCAGCTTGAAGATTAATACTCTGCCAAAGCTGGTACAGTGTGATGGACGATCAAATATAAATATAACTCATCAGTCAATAATCCACTTCTTCCAGTTATGAGCCAGTTTGAAAGTGTTTATTTGGAGCTCAGCTGTATGCTCACTCTTTCTAAAACACTGCTTGCTATAAAATAGGGTTAGGGGTTTATGTTCAGCCTTTTACAAAGCACCTCAGCGCAGACGCAGACAGGCGAATAAACAGATAAGAGACAGATGGAGCGGCAGACAGGTAAACATTCAGACAGACGGGCAGGCAAACAAGCGAGGACACAAACAGATGACGAGTACGCGGGCAGATAGTCGGGCAGATTGGCAGAGCGGCGGACAGCCTGGCCGCTTTCCTGCAGAGCGGCATTGGCCAGGAAGAGTGGCTGGCAGGCAGACAGGCAGATGGACAGGCAGACAGACACCCGTGCACCCGGACACAGCAGCAGACAGACAGGACGACCGGAGGAAGAATCGACGGAGAGACAGGCAGGCAGAGCAGCGGGCGTGGAGGTTGCCAGACAGACATGCACCGTTGGTTGTGGGACAGGCATTTGGCTTGGGAAGGAGACACGGGGACGGCGAGCGCCTCTGGCAGAGACAGCGAGAGAGAGAGGGAGAAAAGAGGGTGGGAGAGAGAGAGAGAGAGAGAGGGATGAGGCCAGTTGATGGCTGGCTGGCTGACTGTTGATCTGTGGCACTGGGCTGGCAGAAGAGACTCCTCTGGGAGCAGGCAGCCTTTGTTGCCCCTCCCTCCCTCCCCCGTCCACCCACAGCCCTCCACCTACCCCTTCATCCCCCCATCCCCTCAGCTGGGAGACAAAGACGGGCCCATGAGGAGAGAGACGTTTAGCCCACAGTGGCACACGCAGGTGAACCAGATTAGGAGCGAGCACCAGGTGATGTTTGCAGCAGTGTGAATGCACCGCGCGCTGACGGGAGGCGCCTCTGCTTCGCTAAAACAAAGGCCTTCATAGGTATTTCCAGGAAACAGGCGAAATGTGGTGTGTTGTGGTCGTCTTCACTTCCCCCGCGTTGGGACAAGTTGAAATATTGGATCAGTGTTTTTGATGGCTTTACGTTACACTGCGTTAATGTTACAGCCGTGCCCCGGAGTGTTAATGTGTGTGTGTGTGTGTGTGTGTGTGTGTGTGTGTGCATGCATGTGTGCGTCCTGCCGCAGGGTGCAAAGCCGCTTCAAATGTCCATCTGCCAATTTCACAACACACATACACATGCAGTTGCTCTCATGCTACCAGAGACATTCAGAGGGACACGACGTTTAGTTCATACCTGGTATTGGTTCATGAAAAACACATAAGTCTGAAACAGTTGAATATGTGTTCTGTCATTATATGACTGACACCTTGTCCTTGCTCGCCTTGTGTCTACTCTTCTTTCTGACATTTGCTTTAAAAGCCTTGGAATGGACGAAGAACATCTGATTGGCGATGTAGAAAAGAGGAATGATCTCTGACGGTGCCTCCTCATTTCATTACATCCCGGTGTTGGCTGACGATGGATGGGTGGACGGTGCTGACAGGAGGGAGATCACCTGCAATTGCCTGCTGTTATTGATGGCGAGCACCACACAGCCATCTTTCCAACGGGCACGCCGCTGGTTCAAGGGGGGGTTTATTTGGCGAAACTTCAAAGCTGCCGTTAGGACGGGGTGTCTCGCTCCCTCTGAGGCCTTGTTACTGCTGATGTTGGATTATTCCTCGTTCAGCTTGACGTAACATTTCATTTCCAGTCGATGAAAGTGACGCTGTGAGACTCCCGGCATTCAGCGCTGCGAGACTGACACGTTTTCCTCTTACAATCATCATTTTTATGCATTTTTTGTATTAGCCGCACGGCCACAAAGAGAACTCTCCTTGTCTCCGCTCCACCCGGACCCACCGTCCACAGCTTCATCCCCACTCCCATTTGCATATAAACATCCCACCTTCTCTCAGGCTGCCACCTTGATGTAGCTGCTTCCCGCCGTGTGATAGCAACATAACAAGTTTTCTGACAAAAATCCAGAAATGCACATATACATATTTCCCAACAGGAGGGGGTGGGGTTATGAGTGTAGGTTTACATATACACACAGTTTGTTTCTTCTGCTGGTATTCCAGTGTGGCCATGTGTGCCTGGCACAGCGAGCGCCAAGAGGATCATTATTGAAACAAGCGTACGACTGAGTTGTTGCTGGTACGATCTCAGAATCCAATTTGCTCAGCAGTGGCACGTGAAGCGTTTCCTTTCCCAGGATGGGCTTCATGGTTTCCAGTGACACGAGGCGCCGTTCAGTTTCCATGTTCTCTTCATCGGGGTGATGGAAAGTGTGTGAGCTGGTGTCACCAAATAAACGCTGCTATGCTCGCTTCGTCGTCCACCGAATGCAGACCGAGAGGAGGAGACCGACACATTTTCCAACGCGCAGTGTCTTTTCACTGGTAAAAGTGTGCTGACCTGTGTGTGCGCGCATGTGTGTGTGCATTGGGACGCACAACAGCTATAAGGGAACACTGGCTTGTAATTCATGTTGAACTGATGAGAACGAAGCGGGTGTCTGTAACTCAGCAAATACTGACCGTAGCTTTACTATCTACCCTCGGATGTGACGTTGGGTAAAAAAAACCGGCGTCAACCTCCGGGTCAGCCGGACAAAGCCAATGTGGGAGCTTTTCCAATATAACGCGATGCATTTAGTAATGGTCTGTTTAAAGGGGCTTATTGTGTCTGTGGGGAAACACAGTGAGAGAGAAACACAGGCCGGACTCAATGGACTGTACCTTTGAAGCTTGTGCTCAGACCATGCAAGGACTGTCCAGCACTCATACCCAGTAGGCTGCCAATCACAGCCCCTGCTCCACCACGCAGCCACAGTCACGTTAGGGTTTAAGAAATGAAAAGTGGGATGATAATGAAGACTAGACCAGGGAGAGTTGGAATTTGTCTGCTTTTTGTGCGGGCCGGGCCGTGGCTGTCAGACGCTCTCGGGCTGTCGGGGGGAAGCTGGTTCTGAATATCCGTGTGATTCACTCAAACGGAAACCAATTCTCTCTGCTGTCCAGAGCCTTTGACTCCACATCTGGAAATATTGGTTCCTATTTGAGTGGAGAGCGAAGGGACTATTTTTTTCTATTCTGTCCTATTAGGCTGCTATTTTTGTTGCCACAGGACAACCAGTGACTGTGTAGAGCTGTGTCAGTGACGAATGTGTGAGAAGCAGGGGAGGGGTTCCTTCCCACACCACCATGTGTGTGTGTGTGTGTGTGTGTGGAGCAGCATTCAGCGTCTTTCAGTCCAGCCTGCGTGACTGTTTGTTACATAGAGGGAGAATGAGAGAGCGATAGAATGAGTATCCTGGGGGGGGGCTAGCTGGCCTGCGGTGAATCAGTGTGTGTGTGCGTGTGCCCATGAGCGCAAGTGTGTATATATCTCTCACTGTGAATGTCTGCAGTGTGTGTGTGCCTGAGATACAGCATGCCAAGCTGTGTGTGTGTGTGTGCGTGTGTGTGTGTGTGTGTGTGTGTGTGTGTGTGTGCGTGCGTGCGTGCGTGCGTGCGTGCGTGCGTGCGTGCGTGTGTGTGTGTGTGTGTGCCTGGTGTCATCCCAGGGTAAAGCCTCAGGACATATAGGGCCATGTGACAGACAGCCCTGTCTATCTATCTGCAGACTGCATCATTGGTATTCTGTGCAGCCAAGCTGGGGGGTGGGGTTGGTGTGGGAGGGGAAGTGTGTGTGTGTGTGTGTGTGTGTGTGTGTGTGTGTGTGTGTGTGTGTGTGTGTGTGTGTGTGTGTGTGTGAGAGAGAGAGAGAGATTCCGTGGAAAGAACCAGAGCAAATGGAGAGCAGAACAATAGAGCTCATCAGTGCACAGCGAACTGGGTGCAATCAGACACACACATACAGAAGAGTACTTGTGTTTGCACACTGCATATTGACCTGTGCACTCATAAGCGCCCGCACACGCACACAAACCACCATCCAGTCATACGCCAGTCATTTTAAACGCACGCATGCACACACATCCTGTAAACACACGCACGCACGCACAAACACGAGGCGATGTCATTGCCAATTCCGCGGGGATGATCTGATATGAATAACGAGAAGGACGATGCCACGAGGACTAAATGTTGGAAATGTCATCCTGCAGCAACACAAAGGGAGCTATTTCATTAGCCGGGGCAGAGCACTCGGGCTCAGCCCAGTTTATCATAGCTGAGGGTTAAACTCCCATCTGACGTGCTAAAAGGCAGCTAACCTTCACAGACGCCTCGCCACCCTTTCTACTGCGGAGACGCGGCAAAGCGCCTCTGCAACGGATGCCTGGTCTACTGAGCAGAGACGGCGTGCCGCCTCGGCTGCAACTGGGCGCTCAGCCTTCATTGACGGACGCATCAGTTCACCGACCAAACGCCCTGCGTGTGGTTTCACGTGGCGGCGAAACATTCCCACCTGCTTATCGGGAAATACGGGGGAGATGTTGTTGTTATTGTTCAGTCTGAGGAATTGTCAGACATTGAATAAGCATTTCATGTGTGATGACAATAGTCACCAGTTCGGTAAATGTAAAGTTGTTTTCGAGAGATTTCAGCAGAGATCAGGCACCCACTTTTTATAAGCAACAAACCACCAGACCCAATTTACAACAGGAAGAGCGAATGTTTATTCCACATTCTCGTTTATTTTCTTAAACAGATGGACATGGCATTTAGAAGAGAGGTATATACTGTAGTATAGATTTAATCTATACGGTCTTTTATGTATTTTTGTCCTACGCGCATGTAAATACTCTATTGTGAAGACCAAAGAAATATAAATGTAAGTAAAAAGGCTCGTTCTCCTCTCTGGGATTAAACAAACAGTATCTGCAAGCCCCTCATATTAGATTGAATGTTATAAGCAGGTTGCAGTTACCAGAACAATAGCAATGTTTATGCTCCTGTGGAAGGAATCCTTCAAACGTATTTGCCCTCCATGAAACAACGCAGCGGTTGGCTGCCGCTGCCGCAGAGCGCTGTGATGGAGCTGGATAGCGCTCATCAAACCTGAACTAAAGCGATTCTTTAGTAACCAATGATACTGTCATTCATCTTCACGGCATAACGGTGATTTCTGACCCGCAGCAGCGCACAGATTTCAGACCACCAGCTTTCTATTTGGGCTTTTTGTTGTCCCGCGTAGCCTTAAAGGCTGTGTGCGTTCATCCCACCTGGCTCTGTAGTCATATAGAGGTCACGTGAAAGCCTTTAATCCAGGCGGCCGCGGTGGCTTTCATTTTTTCACAGAGCTTTAACTGAGTGACGGAAACTCTGTTAGCATAGCTTTCCATCGGTGGAGGTGCCTCTTCCTGTGGCTATTTCAGGTCTCCGTCTCGCTGTCTCGCTCCTCAACCTTGGTGTTCTATAGCTGCTGGGGACGAGAGACGTCGTTAACGCTTCCAAAGGCGCAAATCACCTCTCTCTCTCTCTCTCTCTCTCCCTCTCTCTCTCTCTCTCTCCCCCTCGCTGCAATGTTGTTCCCTGCACCCGCTATCTCTGCTGTGAGGTGATTGGAGTCTTCCCAGTCGGATAATGGGCACTCACACAGACGCACACACACACACACACACACAGAGCAGACAGAGGAGAGAGGAGACTCATCAAGTAATTAAGGCCCTGGCTCTCCCTTGGAAATTAAAGGAATGGCCCTTTGCTCTCCTCTCTCCCCCCTCCTCTCCGTCTCCCTCCCCCTGCTGGGCTGATTGCTGTCTGGCTTCTCTCCTCACCTGAGTATTTCGGTCTCACTCCCAGGCAGCCAACCCATAGTGCATTGTGCCGGTGATTACCCCCCCGTGGGTAATTGCGGCGGCAGTTTCGCTCGATGTTACCCCCCCCCACCCTCACCCTTACGGGGGGGGAGCAGAGGGGTGCACTGTGTGTGCTTTCAGCTTCTTGTTTGTCTCATCGAGAGGGGCAGGCTGAAATAACGAACGTGTTCCTGTGTGTGTTTTGTATCGATTTCCCGCTTCTTTTTCCCTTCCGTGAGTACCCGCCTTCCGTGTGACCCGCATGCTTGAAGACAAAGGCGGGTCGTAGAAGTGCTTTTACCTCGGCTCACTCTTTGACAGAGAGCCAGTCCCCTTCGCCGGCCCTTCCTCAGACACGCCAGGGTCCAGAGATCCAGACATCATAGGCAGATTCCTTTTAACGGGCGCAGTAACCAGAGGCAGCAGCTGAGCCGTGATGTGTGTTGACTGAACATGGGCCGCTCCTTGCTCAGCTGTGTGTCCTGGCTGGACCCGCCTGGAGCCCAGAGTGAGCGTCAATCCGGTTAGAGGGAGGAGAGACTGCAGGGATGGCTGGATGACAGTAAACAGTTCAATCCCTGGATTACTTCATTACTTGAATAACAAGCACATCTTACTTTTGAACCTGTGTTGTTGTTGTTTTTTTTCCACTGTGAAATTGATTTGCGAGAGGATCTGTGGGAGAGAGAAATGCCAGCATAAGATATTAATGTGGTTTTGGTGCATGGTCATGAGATTTCTTCAGCTGCTTTCTGCTTTGTCACTGATTTGACAGACGGGTCAGTGTAATGTCTCAGTGGGATTTAGAGGGCTTGGGTGGTTTACTTCAGGGATATAGTGGATCAAGTTTTTTTTTTTTTATCTTTTATGTGCTGAACCCCTCTTGAATTGCTCACCTCTGTGCTGTCAGGGCAAGGAGAGGACTCCCTGTCACGATAACATGGGCACAGTGGACAAAACGAGGCAGGAATTGGGTCAAAAATGTCCCTCTAATTAAAAACTGATATGCGTGCTGTTTCTTATGTGTTATCTTAATCTGTGTTTGCAGTCCGGTCTAGTAGAGGCATCGATTCCCACACGACAGTTTCAGGAGGAATAGATGCAGCTGCCAGCTGGCTTTATAATCAGTACATTTCCATCTCCTGTGCTCTGGCTAATCAGACCAGCTCACAAACACACCATCACCCAGTACACACACATCGGTTCCTCTTCTCCTCACCGAGATCTCTGGCTGAGTTCCATTTCTCCCTTTATCGCACCGCAACGTTTGTTTTCCCTGAGAATTTTTTGGGGACATAAATATTTTACTGACATCCATCGGGGTAGTTTGTGGATCTTCAATGTGCAGCAGAGGAATGGAGGATCATACATGAACCCTGTTCCCACCTGACACATGTGACTGAACCCCAGCATCAGCACACAGGCACAGAGATCATAGTCCCTACTTCACCTCCTGTGTGTGTGTGTGTGTGTGTGTGTGTATGTGTGTGTGTGTGTCCGAGATGCAACAAACAGGCACGCAAAAGAACACAGGATGTGGAACAGAGCGAGGGGGAGAGAGCCACAAAGAGGGAGATTTCATCTCCTCTCTGCCGCTATACATATCTGCCAGAATGTAGGTCAGGCAGCCCCAGTCGCTCTCAGAGCCTGGGAGGAAGAGATTGCTGTGTGTGTGTGTGTGTGTGTGTGTGTGTGTGTGTGTGTGCGCGTACTCCCATGAATAAAGCATGTCTCTTGTATTATGTGATTATGTGTGTACCCGTTATCCTCATGTGCCATGTGTGTGTGTTTCTTTATGTGTTTTGTGTGTGTGTGTCTAAAATACCTGTACAGTATATGTCATAAAAAGAATGTCACAGTGTGCATGTGCCAGAGCAGCTGCTCTTCCCGGGCTGCTTTGGGTGTGTGCGTCCTCGCTGTGATACATACAGGAGCCCCTGTGAAGAGCAGCCGTGCTCCCCGTTCGTTGTGCAAAGGGTTCACTGCAGCCGGAGGACTTGGTCTGCAACAAAGCCTCGTACGTTGGGATTATCAACACCTGGGGAGTGTTTCCTGTCAGGAGTGGTCGTCACTTCAAACTGATTACTTGTGTGTTGTTGCTTCTCTTGTGGCTGCGTGCACCACGTCAGGTCCTTGCTCATCCAGCACTGCTCCTCCGTTGTATTAGTCGTTGCAGACTGAGGTCTGGGTGTATGTGATGGAATAAGACATTTATAAGACAGTTTGTGTGTGTGGTGTGGTGTGGTGTGTGTGTGTGTGTGTGGGTGTTTGTGTGTGTGTGTGTGTGTGTGTGTGTGTGTGTGTGTGTGTGTGTGTGTGTGTGTGTGTGTGCGCTCCCACTGCTGTCGAAGGACCATTCTTCCCTGCATTCGCTCTGTCTGTCACTGTCCTTGGTGCTGAAACTAGCAAACCAGCTCCTCAACTCTTTGGCTGGAATCCCACACAAAGGCACAGGCTTTAAATACGCCGCGCGCTGCTTCGCTGTGTGCTATGTGCGTCTTCTGTTGTCTAGTTACACTCTTGCCATTTGTCTTCTCTTTTTTTATGATACACAGAGAAGTACAGAGGTGGGAAGGGGGGGAGGGGGGAGCGCAGTGTTCGCATGAAGACTCAGAGCTGTGATTCGTCATCAGCCTCCACATGAAGACCTTCATCACAGGACGGACCCATCACTTACACTCTGATTGGGAGTGGGGGGAGAAATATCTCGCAAGAATAAATTCACCCGTCGCAACTGGACTTTTCTAAAAGCGTTGTTTGCGCTATCCCCTTGCAACTTTTGTAGTTTTTGTAGCATTGTAACGTTTCCAGCTTGGCCCCGCTTCAGAGGAACACTACAGAAGGACCGAAAAAAAAGGTGGAAAACGGAGGTTTGTGTTTGTGTGATGAAGCCCAAAAAAAAGGTGCCCCCTGATGGTTCAAAGAAAAAGTCTGCCTATGCACGTAAGAAGCGGCGCTCCTTTTAGCACATGGAAACAACAAGCACTGTGAGCCTATAGCTGCTTTGTCCTCAAGGACCAGCTATTGTTTTTGATTTAAGCTGCTTTGAAATAGGTGGGGAATAGCTGTGTGTGTGTGTGTGTGTGTGTGTGTGTGTGTGTGTGTGTGTGTGTGTGTGTGTGTGTGTGTGTTACGGGCCGTCTGCTAGGCTCCCTATGGGGGCCTTCATTCTTTCTGACGGTCCCTATACACCATCAGCACCTCATCTGTTCTCTCCCGTACGTTCTCTCAATTAGTTGCAGCGAGCGGAAGGAGACAGGCGGAGCGTTTGACTGCATATGCTCATTCACACCTCCACCTCTTCTCTTTCCCGTCTTTATCACGTTCCGTGTTCATTATTATTATTTTCTTTTACTGGAGGAGGACATTGACCCCTGAACTCCGTGTATATCAACCGCCACTCCGCCTCACCCGTTCCTCTCCTCCTCTAACTCAAAGGCAAAGGATGGAGATCCGAGGCGTAAAATCAGGCATGCAGGCACGGATCATTAGCTATATTTGTCCCCACTTCCTGCAGAAGATGATAGATTCAGCTAATTACTCCGTGTTGCCAAGCCCGTCGCACACGACAAGCGGCTGTTGTTTTGGCGGAAGCCAGCGCTCGCTTGGCATGTGCTGCATATCCGGTGCTATATGGTTACTCTGGAGCCCAGTCAGAGGAGAGGAATCTCTGTATCGCTGTATGGGGCCGCGATTGTTCTGGAAAATGGTTTTAATGACGCACGCTTTCCCGTCTTCTTCCTCCCCCCTGTGTAGAAAATGAATTTGAGGGAGACGCGGTGAGCCGTTGAACGTCTGAACGTCGGCAGGTCACCGGGGAAGCAGAGGTCCGGACCAAAGAGCTGCCTCCAGCCCAAACCCTTTCAGGTAGTGCAGCGCTCTAAAACAAACTCTAAAACACTAAAACCCACGTTTGTCTCCAGTGGGAAAGGCTCCATTCATGTCCCAGACAAACGGCTGCTGTAGTCACAGGTATCAGTGTCTCTAGCTCCTACACGGAACCATGACACACAGGTGGACGATCCCGTTTGAGGTGAATAATTATCCATGAAATCAACAGGAACAGTTTATCAACATACATGACCTAAAAGGATTAGAATCACCACGAAAGTCATCTTAGTCTTTCCAAATTACATGACATGTCATTTAGCTGACGCTTTTATCCAAAGTACATTAAGTCCATTCAAACATAGGGATACAAACTCAGAGGCAATATCAAATAAGCCAAGTTACAATTTGCTATAGATAAGTGCCATTATAAGTACAATTTAAGTGCTACAATTTGTAGCCTTCATGTCACGGATGCGCCCCTCACAGCTCGCACACGTCCCTTTGTGTCTGAATTGTAAAACATGCTCTTTACAAACTCCACAGAGACCACCCAAAGATTGACTTTCAATTTTGTTAATCTTGATTGATTTATTTTTTTTTTTTAAGCAAAAATATGAAAAGAAAAGTAACCACGGTAACATTTGCACAGTGGAACGGGATTCACCAGAAGATGAAACAAAAAAAGGCAAAGAAGGCCATTGCCTATTTCATGTTTTCAAATGTTTAAATGACCACGTATGTACGGGCTGATTTAGGTTAGTACACTGTACACAAATAAATGAGAGAACCAAATATTCTTTTTCTAATGTGACATTGTTGAAATGTTTGAACCTCTTTCGTGTGCCAAGTTTGAAATATGCCCCCTTAGACTGAAAGTTATTTATTGGCAAAGGCCCAGATGAAAAGTCTCCACGGATTGCATGTTCAGTAATATCAGATCTATTTTTTGATCTGTACATTTTGATCTGTACTGACCCTTTTATTATTACATTTTAGAAAAAAACATCTTGTAACACATGCCAATACAAACCAGTTTTTGACCGCTTATTTCCTTTATAAGTTTCATAAATTCTGCTGTCCAGTCCAAGAATGCAGCAGCAATGAAAGGTTTCAAAGACGGAGATGGGAGGCAATAAAGGCGAATAGAACCATGACTTCACAAAGGAAAGGGTGTGCCAACATGACCCAGCCGGGCCGTTGAGCAATCATTTAGGTAACAAGCACACATCCTTGCAGCCCCTCTGCGGTTTCCGGACCAGCTGATAAATTGCGGCATTCTATTCTGATCACGGCTCGTGCCTCTCTAACTCGTTTTACAGCCCTGCATCGCTGCTGTCGCCCACCAAAGCCATCCTCCGCACTAGTTAGGAATCACTCTCTCCGTCTGCCTCCATCACCCTCGCTCTCCTCCTCACTGACTGTCAGCGCGCACTCCGCCGCCGCTGTCGTCTCCGCGGCCCCGCGCACTAATTCAGATGCACTTAGCGTCGCTTCGGCACACGTGTTTGCTGTCGTCGGGTGATGCACGGCGTGAATACCTATTCGCAGTGAAACTCGATAGTGCCAGTGGCGTTTTGGTGGCTCCCCGCCGCTGTACCCTACAGAATACCAATGCGTGTGCGCGTCCGTGTGCGCGTGGCGGAGGGCGGGTCGGGCTCCATATGCCTGAGACGCATTCTCCCAAAACTTCAAGGTGAAGACAAAGGGAAACTGATAACGATGTGAATCGTTGTGACAGATGTCTGAGCAACCCCACCACCACCACCTCCTCCTCCACCACCTCCACCCCAGTGATGAACACACACACGGCACTCGTCTCAGCGCTTATTAGAATAATCGCTGCATTTCTTATCATGTTTCATTCCCAGTAATGTCCCGATTATTCCTTATCAAGCAACAAACACCTCCTCCTTATTTCTGTCTGGCGTGATGAAGACTCCCAATAACCGGCACGGAAACTTTCATTTCCAAGGAAGATCATTTACATATTTGTTTTGGTTCTGCGGAGGACTCTACAATCCATATTGTTGGCATTTGGACGGCTGCTTGTTTTAATGTGCATGTGGAATAATGCAGGTGTTCAACCCTTCATCCACGATGTGCACATGTCTCCAAAGGACCACCTTCTCGGACAATTCATCTTGTGTTTGTAGCCTCCGCGCTTTTGAAATGGGATGCAGCCTTCGCACCGGCAGACCCGTGTGTTCTGGGAGTGAATAAAAACCTCACTCGATGTAAACTGCTCAGTGCTCCACGTGGATGCAAATGAAAAAGCACAGGGCCTTCTGTCATGCATATTTAGAGGCAATGAATGGTAGATAGGAGTATGAAGTGCAGCGGGACTTTCAGCTAAATACCCACCGGCTGGTGCCCTTTGAATATTCCAACTGAATCCCAGTGGAGGTCATGTGTGAAATGAAATGGTGAATTACAACACAAGTTAACTACTTCCACCCCTGCACCGATACTCCCGACATCAGGTCTGTGCAACAAGACCATCCACGTGTCTTTGGAAACATATTTGTTGTAGAATATGCTAAATATTGCAGCGGGTCATTATTTCTTCTCAATTGAACTTTTTATTGATGTGACAGTATATCGCCATTAAAAAAAAGTATTATTCTCCTGTGAAAAATAACTTGCCTTCAAACAAGAGCGAGGGGTGCAGATAATCCAGAGGGTTGTTAATGGATGACACGTCACGTGTAATATCCCCAAACATGGAGGTGTATGAGTCTGACGGGTCGTGTGAGAGTAGCAGAGCGAGCCGGACCTTCGGAGCTCCTCATCATACGTGTTTGCTTTGAGCCCAGCGAGAGTCGGCTCAACGTGACTCCGTGGTGATTCATCCCGCCCCGTAATGACATTGATCCGGCGCCTAATTGAGACGCAGAGACGCAGAGAAGGAGCGCGGCTCCTCCTAATCCTCAGTAAGCAGGCTAACCTTCATTACTGCCGTGACATTTTCCCGTGGGCTGCTCAGAGGACTCTCCGACATACGGCAAGCCGGGCGTGCTTCCTGAGTCCGGCGCTCACCAGGAGCCTCGAGGGGGGGGAGCTGCAGCTGGGTGGAGAAGACTGATGTAGGCCTTGAAACGCTCCGCAGATCGACTCACTCTAATACATACATGTGAGATTTGTATTAATACGTCAGATGTTCACTGGAAATTAGAAGCATAAAACACAAATTAAATAAAAACAATTTAAATGCATTAGAAAACACAGGAAGACCAATTAACACTCATTGTGACACCCACCCCGCAAAGTTAGATAATTACAAAATGATAATAAAAAGATAATAAAGGGGCTCCAGTCCAGGAGGCGCCGCACATCTCAAACAGGAAATGAAGTGAAAAGCCAACTATAGAATCCCTCTGCAGATTGCCCATCGCTGATGGATTCATTGTCAGTAACAAACTTTTGAGTGCAGTTTTTGAGGACATCGGCTCCGAAAGAGGCTTCATCCTCACGTCCTTCAAAGATACACAATGTGTACACGTTTGACACTCATCCCTCTGTTTGATCTTCCTTATTCAAGACAGAATGCAAGTGATTTTAGCGTTGATATTGACTTCCCCACAAACAGTTATTTCTAAAAAAAGTGAGTGTGATACAAGTGCTGCTGCTGGAAATGCGTTTCTCATCTAAAAGCGGGAAAAGACATTACTTAAGAGAAGCAGTGGGAGGAACAGAAGCCTCCGAGGCTGAACGGAGAAAGAATGGAGCGCCACCTACAGAGACTTTTTAAATCACGGAATACGTTGAATAGAAATGACAGCACCACCCACATTGATATGCAAGTGATTTCTCTGGTACACGCTCACAGTGCTCTGCTTAGTCTGTCTGGATGAGCTGGGTTTATACAGTTTATTGTCTCCATCACTGTGGTGATCTTTTCTATGTACAATATGTATCTGTATTTGTACATATTATGAATCCATTCACTCGTTAACATATTAACACATATGAATTTAATTATTAAATATACTTCGGAAAATATCCCTCCCTGATATGCTAATAAGATTTACAAGGTCCCCCCGCCTTTCATCATTTTGTTTTCCCCCCCGTTGAAGCCTTTACGGGCATTCATAAAGAACCACACCATTAGGGCCGGGGGGCTCCACAGTACAGTAAGTGTAGCGTTAATAAATCATGTTTATTATGAAGAGACGTCCGAACAGGGCAGCGGCCCACGTCATAGTCCACAGCCCGCAGGCGTGAATATTTAGGGACATCTGGAAAAAGCAAGAGTAACGTTGAGGCGGCTCAACAATTTATGATGTGTTGGTGTGGGGACAGACCCACCTTTAGAGGCTGGGACGGGGGAGGGCGTGGGAGGGGGGGGGGGGGGGGGGGGGGGGCGCTACAAAGGGCCGAGCCCTGAGGACGAGAAGCATGCAGTTCAGGTTAGATGCGTAGGCTGCAGGACATGAAAGATGGTCACACCTTCATGACTGCGTCAATGTCTGGCCGGATGGACAAGAGAAGGATAAATGAGAACTTAGAGTTTTGCTTCATTTCAACATGCATATTTATGAACATGGAATGTATGATGTTGAGGCACATCCTCACTCTGCATTTCTGTTTCCGCTTGTTAAATGCATACAGTTTATTTCTTTAAAATCTTATTATATAAAGAAAAATTCCATTTAACAGCAAGAGATGAAACATTTCCTGAACTGCATTTTAAGTGGGTTATTAATAACACTTTAGTTCAGGTAACAAACTAATATATCTGTCTTTTCCAAATATGAGTCTTGTGTAATTTGTTTTAGTTTAGAGCTATTCCCTGAAATACTAATCTACTTTTTTTCACATTACAGACAGCTCTACATTAAATATTGACTTTTGATCCAAGCGATTCGTTTGTATAAAAGCATAATCAGCCAGCTGCTTGTATGACAGCAGGTCTCCTCTGCTCTGCAGGATCTGCAAGAAGCGGATGTTCCTTCTTTAAATGACAGCGTGTCAGTCGGTCATCTACAGTGCAGCACGTGACTGCTTCACATCCAAGTGTTGATATCGCATATTAGAGAAGGAGAGAAAGGAACAGTGATCTAAATGAAAGCGTGCTTCTCTGTTGTGTATTTAACAGCTTGTTTGTGCCTTCTATGCAGATGGAGGTGGATGCAGACGACAAGCACCACAGAACCCGCTCCAAAGGTATATACACACACACACACACACACAGCGGCACGGCCACTCAGGGTCACCTTCACCACCAATTCTGGACTGCCAGAGTTGAGTTGCATCCTCTCTCTCTCTCTCTCTCTCTCTCTCTCTCTCTCTCTCTCTCTCTCTCTCTCTCTCTCCCGTCTCTATTTTGAAATATGTTGCTGAATCAGAATCACAAACTCCACATTACACATTAAATTGATTTTAACTTTTTGAACTGATTTGATCATTTGGCCAATAAACTTAATCCGAGTCAAACTCCTGCAGGGGGACTTAACTAAGCTAAGGACTCCACTTGACTTGACATCTCCTGTAACTGAATTAATCTGTGCATTAATTACTTAATAAAAACAAATTAACTAATTCATCTCACATTTTGAAATTCATAATATGGATTAATCGCGACTAAAACCGGCATGAATTAGGAGCAGTTCAGTGTCTCTGAGAGCCAGTTTAGCTGTGAGTGTTGGCGGGAGAACATCAGCGGTCTTCTCTAGAGTTGGTTGATGACATAATAGGTCATTGCTCCTAGAAACAACAGAAAGACTGAGGAAGTTCACCGGCCCTCATCTGACTCTCACGGCATCAAAGGCCATTTCTGAATCAGAGGATGCATATTGAATTCCCTTTAACACTAGGACGTGTCAGCCATCTTTGACTGAACAAAGAGCGAGGTGCTGACCATTGCTCCTACATTGAGTGGATGAGAACCCCCCCGATGGATTGAGTCTCCTGGGTCCTCTGTCTGTCGGCCCAAGACACGACTCAGGTGTGAGTGGAGGACTGACAGCTTCTTTGGGGCCGTAGGACCGTTGGTTTTGTCGTGAGCACCTTTTCTGTAACAGGAAAGTGATCTCTTTGTTTTTTTACAGTTACAGACAGTGTAGAGTGAAACGTAGAGGCTTATAGGAGGTCCTATAAAACCTTTGTTGGATACAAAATATTCACAGGCGAGCGTTTCACATTTTTGTGTTGTTTATTTTTCTTGTGTCATCCAAAAGTTTCCATTAGCAGAAAAATAGTTTTTAGAGCACTGTAGAACAATTAAAGAATTCGAACAGTTCTGGTAACAAAACAAAGAACAAATAAGTGAGTTCCAAATATAAGCATTTACATAATAATGTTTAATTTAAATTACACATTTTTCTTGAATAGCACAAACAGAGTGATCACATGTGCACAGTCCTGTAGTCCCGTACTATTTCTACACACAGCAAAGAACCAATCATTTTACTATGAACTGTTTCAGAATAAGGCTACACACTACTTTTAGAGAAATGCATATTGCAGGACCAATTTATAATGTTTTAAAAGTACCAAATCAACATCAAGGATATGTTCTAACTTTTCACATTTTAAGCTGAAAGTGTTTCACATTTCATGGTAAACCTCCACAGATCTCAAGTCCCAGTGATCAACTATTCAGCAGCTTCCTTTCCATGTGTTACACAAAGAGCCTGTGGTTTACGGATGCACAGTGTCATAATCTCTCCCTCTCCCTCTCTTAGTGCCTGTGGATCCAGTCTTAACACAGCTTTTCAGGTCAGTGCGATTGAAAATGTGTATGCACGCTCGCACGCACACACACGCACGCACACACACACACACACACACACACACACAGTGGCCGACTGCTGTCTTGGTGGTGAGGTAGAGGCAGTCGCTCACATCAGAGGGCTCTGATAACACTTCTTCCTCTCTCTCTCTTGCTTGTTCTCTACGTTTCTGTGTCTTCGGCCACACAGAGAGACCTCAGTCCTCCCCTCCTCCCCCCCACCTCCCCCTCCTCCCCCCCCCCCACCTCCCCCTCCCGATGTTTCGACGTTCTTAACGTCACAAAAGCTGATAACCGCAAAACTGAAACGAAATACATCCGATTCCTTCTCTCCGCTGGTTGTTACAATTTCCCCCTATGAAATATTAAATGAGTTTCTCATCGTTTAGTGATTCAACTAAACAGGCTAAATTGTTCAGTTTTTGTCTCATGTGTTTGATGATATTTAGCACGATGGAACATTATCAATCCATTAATGAATGCAGCGGCGCTCTTCCTCCCTTCCTGCAGCCTTCACATTCCTGAGGTGAGGGGGTGGTTCACGGTTTTCTTTGTCACTGCAAAGGTTCCCTGCATCTGTGTTTGAGAGGTATTGTCCTTTTTTAAGGAACGGTGTGAAGGGAAGAGCCGGGTAAAAAACATTGCTATGATCATTTATGGTCTTAAATGTGGACACAAGATTTTGGCCTTGATGAAGATAAGCTTAGCTTAGCTTAGTTGGACTTTTCCTTTTATCACAGGATTGTCTCCATGCTCAATATTATCACTGGCATCGGTGTTACTTTATCACATGTCACAAGATATAAATGTCCGTTAAGCTTTTCAAAAATGAATAATAATTCCTCACCACTCTGACCAAAGACGGCTTGACTGGGGGGCTCAACCGAGGGGGGGCGAACGATGCCCAATACGTTAAAAATAGCCTTGTTGCCCCATCCAAATGCACTGGCAGCCCCTCCCAAGCAGTGGCCCTAATGGAGCGCTCACACTGGCGTCGTAGCAGCTTATTGACTGATGTTCCTCACAGTCTCCGGGGAGAATGGGGAACGTAGCCCAAAGGATCCGACGGGAGTTCATTAATGTGAGCCGCTCAGCCTGCCCGTCCAGCTGCATCCCTGCATCCCATACATGTACACCTATATATTTATATATACATGGAAACAGTCAATCATTTGGAGACATTTCCCATTGGATTGAAATGTGTCCGACTTTTGACTGGTGCTGTATATGTATTTTTATTTGTCTGGTGAAAAGTGTAACCTGGATACAGCAGTGGCTGTTTCAGTGTCCTCTACTTGTCTTTGCAAGTTGTTTACACCGCAGTAATGTGTGAATTTAATTGTGTCCTTGGCTGCGTGGTAGGGGGCTGTTGCAGCTAAGATAACGCTTCATCCCTGCCTATATATCAATAAAATATTATTCCACCTGGAAGATTACTGTGTAGCCTTTAGCTGATATTCATAGATTGTACAACGTGTACTCTCCCTCCTCTCCCTCGTCTCTCTGCTCCACTGTCTCACCTTCCCCCCTTTTCCCCATTTTCTACAGTTCTCACCTCGCCTCACTCCCCCCCCCCGACCCACACACACACGTACTCTGCTGCCGCCGCCTGCAGACAGTAATTAATCAGGCGATCGATGTGAAGCCTATCTCCGGGCTGAGGCGTCTATAATGCCGATAATGCCGCTCGATGGCCCCTCTCCCCGGAGACCTGATGGTCTTCAGGACGAACGCGCTTGACTTTGCGTGCAGCAGCCGGCTCTGCTTCAGATCGGCTGCCCCGCGACGCCGCGCGTGCAGGTCATCGCATGCCCTACTTGTATGCAGCCATGTAACACGCAGCCAGCACACGCAGGAACGGGTGGAGAACTATGTGCGATGATGCTGGAGAGACAGACGGCCAATCATGGGCGTCGAACAACAGCATTCTTCATACGTGCTAACTGGATTAGCTCGAAGCCATTTTTTGAAAATGACATATGAGTGAGCTGGTGGTCGGCACAGCCGTCCGTGTCCGTTACAAACTCTCCACAATTTAGAGCAAAACTAACGACTCCTTTCTTTCCGTAGCAGCGCCAACAAGCAGTGTTCATATGGTTAGATGATACATTATTAATCAGTCACTATCACAACTCACTCACCGAAGGAGATGACACAGTTTTGACTGAGCCTATTGCAATATGTAGATACTAGCAGTGTTACGAACTGGATGTGGACTATATTAAAGTGTCTCGCCTTTTGTAGAAACTCTCAGTCAGACAGGACCGAAATCTTAAGGACTGGTACAAAAAATCTATAGGAAATAGTATCGGTCAGCGTGTCCGTGTGCGAGTACTTCGTAAAATGAAGTAAAGCCGCTCATCGCTCGTTTACTCCGGGGAAGTGAAGGAGCGTTGGTTGTAAGGTTTGAATACCCAGCATCCAACAGCTAGATTGAAGGCAGCCAATGAGGCGCAGCCCGTAAAGACCCACTGCAGACTACATGCTCCACTCGGCCTGCAGAGCCCTGAAGCCCCCCTGCTGCACAAAACTATTTTATTCAGACCGAATCCATATTGAACGTGTCCCGTTTTCCAAATTGCACATCCCAGGGTCCCCGGCAACACACCCACCCAGTGTGAAGTGGATCCGCAGATCCCTTTCCTCGTGCCTAGATCGGTGCACGTAGTACCGGGTGCAGGAGGAGAGGCGAGAATCAGCTGGAGCGGCGAGTAGGATGACAAGGGGAGGGGCACAGTTTATGGAGGCCGTCCCCCCAGCTGCCCCGTGTCTGCTGGACGGCAGCAGCCACACCGGCAGATATTAAGGCTCCTGACATAAGCGTCAGTTACAGGGCTGGATTTATTTTATGAAAGAAAAATAACATAAAGATAAACAGGGAGCCCGTCTGAATAAAGCTCCCCGTGGTTTTTAATATGCAAAGGGGGGGGGGGGGGGGAGCTGTGCGAGGCCGAGAGCTCGCTGCGTAAACTTTCCCCCCCCACATCTATCGTCACTTTCACAGCCGGCCGTGCTAATGGTGTTTATTAGGGTGCTCGCGCACTGCGAAACCCCATGGTAGGGGCACTGGGAGACAAATGGCCCCCATGCCCCCTACTCAGACACCCCCCCCCCCCCCCCCCTTTTTTTCAAGAAATAGATGGACTAACCCAATTTCAAAAGACAAAAAGAGGCGTCTTACGTAACGGCACAGCACGGGGTTTTGTATAATTATGGTGTTAATGCCCCTGATTTTGAACAAAGGCCATGATGGATGATTGAGACACGGCCGGGTGGTTGGGCGAGTGCACTTCTTACATGTGGCATCATCAAAGAGCACTGAGTCCATCCGCGTGCCAGCCGATGGACGTGTGGCTGGCGGGAAACAAGGTAATTGTTCACTTGACCGCGCGCATCCGTAAAGAACATTTTTTGAGAAATACAATGACCTCCCATATCAAAGCTATCAACATGTAAAGGTGCTGGAGGACGAGGTCTCAGGGCCTTGGGCGGGTGTTCGCACAGTCAAAGTATTCACTGCCGTGTTTGCATTAATCAAAAACATCCATGGAAACCAAATCCAGATTTGCACGATTTCACCTTGAGCACGCGGCGTTCATTGTCAGCCCCCGTGTGCGTTTGCACCGGAGTGCTGAGAACAGTTAAGTAAGGCAGATGACTGCTAAAGCCCCTCATTTTTCCCCCCCGTCGGAGTCGCGCCTTCACACAAAAGACACAAGGTTGTCCTCGTGTTGCTGAGCAGCCGGATGAGCGAGGCGGGAAGTCGCTGCCCCGGCTTTAATCGCCGGCGTCAGAGCGGAATCATGGGCGAACAGGAAGTTAATGAAACGTTTTAATTATTCCACATGATTGTAGAACGTGACGAGCGTGTCGGGGAATCATTGGTTCACACAAGGTGCGTCTCGGTAACACACGCACACACCTATAGTGTCTCCCTCTCCCCTCCTCATTCCCTTTTCCTTCCTCCTCATTGAACGCTTGCTCTCCCACGGTGCCTCCTCATCCTCAAAACTTGCCCTTGTCTGCCCCCCCCCCCCCTCCCCTCCTCCCCCCTCACACCCTTCCCATATCGATCTGAGAGCCAGAACCAGAATAAAAGGAAAGCATCTGTAACTCATTTACTAATATCTCCGTATCTCTGTGTAATACTAGAAACGCACACATTTGTGTTAAACGTGCACGGCGGATAATTAAAGATCCCTAAAATAAACATGAGGACATCAGCTCATCGGCACGCCTCAGTCTTCTTCCCCCTCACTCGCTCCTCGCTTCCTTCCTCCTCTTTTCATCTCGCCGTTCCTCCTCTCCTTCGCTTCCCCCTCCATGTCCCTCCCTGCCTCTCTCCTTTGCTTCCGTCCTTCCTTCCTCCTACCTTCCTCTTCCTCCCCACCCCTCCCATCTCTCTCGGCTGTCTGTGGCAGAGCTAATTCCCTCTTCAGATGCTGCTGCTCTCATTTGCATACTTATCAAAGTGTTTGGACTATCCGACAGAAGCTGTAGGAAGGTGGGGTCATTAATATGTTAATTACCCCCCCTTCCTCCCCCCCTCCTCCCCTTTAGACGGCTGCACACCATCCGTATCCTCCACCGCTCTCTTTGAATGTTTGAATTTCCTCAGAGGCCCTGCAAATGCCATAAGACTGCAGACGCTCACACACGGGTGTTACTGCAGCTCTCTACTGTGTGTGTGTGTGTGTGTGTGTGTGTGTGTGTGTGTGTGTGTGTGTGTGTGTGTGTGTGTGTGTGTGTGTGTGCGCACACGCAATCTATAAGCTAGTATCAATTACACGTCTACTGTTGTGGATTAGCAGCATTTGCAGAAATGTTCATTTGACATTTTAGAGCAATTCTATGACTCCTCCCACGTTCTGTGCTGGTCCAATCACAGCCTCCGCAGCTACAACTAAAGACAACGGGCCTGTGAA
Organism: Gasterosteus aculeatus; assembly: GCF_964276395.1. Taxonomy (NCBI): domain Eukaryota; kingdom Metazoa; phylum Chordata; class Actinopteri; order Perciformes; family Gasterosteidae; genus Gasterosteus; species Gasterosteus aculeatus. The sequence goes on from NC_135703.1 coordinate 16,800,826, forward strand.
GCTTTGGATTTCTCTACATGCTAGAGCGTAGTAACATGTGTGCTGAGTAGATAAACTGTGTGCTCAGTTAACCAGCACACTGTACGTTAGTGATGATGTGTTATTTCTACTGACGGGGCCAAAGCACATCAACAGCAAACCCTTTAAAAGCTACTCAAGACGGCGTTGTGTTTGCTGAACGCCCCGTTTTCTTTCTTGGTCTGTCAAAAATATGAAATAAAAATATTGTCTTTAACTGAAGGACAATTTAATGTTACATTTTTCCTTCTAGTGGTGACCGAAGGACTAGGTGCTACACAGCTACGCAACCACTTTGCTGTTGGTGTATTTCTCAATACGGATGAACTATTCTGGTTAATTATGATCCTCAGGATTCGCTTCAGCTTCAGTCTGGGTGAGCACGACATCGCGCAGTGCATATTTGAAGACCCCTTCCATGAAAGTTTAAAGGTGCAATGTTTGGGATTGGCAGCATTTCCACAGCCTCTGAACGCTTGGCTGCTGTAAATTGATGCACAGAATCCTGTAAATCCGCCAGAGACGTCACGGAGCGAATGTAAGCTTAATCACCTGATGAGATTTGCCACCTTGATGCGTGCAAGAATAAAAAACGCCTGACAGGGATCCCAACAATAGCTGAGAGGGGTGGGGCCTGGCAAACCGTCACCTATTACACCCGCCTTATCTAAAGCCATTTGCACTAGACGGTTTTCCTAATCTACTGCACTCGTTACACACGTATGACGTCCAATATCTACGCCAGACTTAATCGGCATCCGTGACAGATTCTGTAAAACAATGACAGCAGCTGTCCTACACACGGGGTTGGGAGTGTGGTTAACTGTGATGTGTGTGCTCACGGACAAAGGTCGATGGGTCATTTATGTGCACGCTTTGGTTGGCAGTGCATTGCAGATTAGTAAACAGGGTCCAGGTGATGGACCCGGGCTCCTACACCGAGCCGCAGTAGCATTCATTATGAATGTCACAGGAAGTGATGAGACTCGGGGATTTTGATGCCCTTGATCATCAAGGTTGGTTTGAATCTGCTGTTTCAGAGAGGCCACATTTACAGAATGTATTCTGTACTTCACCGGCAAATACAGGTATGAGATTCCTAGAAAATGGAAACATGAAAATAAATAAAACATGTTCTGTGGAACAGGAAGGTAACTAGGGAGTCAAGTGTTTTCTACAGTAGGTTTCAATAATTTAACCAGGAGAGCCAAGGCAGAGGAACGGTTTCCACATTCCTACTCACCAATTTGGATGTCAGCTTTCTAAGGAATTTGATAAAAAGGACAACGACGATGAACAGGTTAATGTTGACTAGAACGGAGACGGGCTTGATAATCATGGAGGAAGAGGATAGAGGCGTGTTGGCACAATTGTATGGAAAGAGAATATACTATTGGAAAAGAGGCAAGTAAGGCAAAGGCAAAGAGGACGAGAGAAAGGGTGAAATGAGGAGAACTCGCCGCGTGTCCTCGGCGACAATAAAGCCTCACAATTCCACCTGGCCTTGCCTCGGAATACATGCTTTTCTTGGTGCCAAAGCGAGAGGGCGTTCAATCCAGCCCACGCAGGGGCAGACTTAACAATTACTCTCACTTTGAACGCAATCTCCCGGCCCGGTGGAAATGATTGACAGATTATATCCACGGTGTCGGGGGGGGGGGGGGGGGGAGTACGGGGGGGGGGGGGGGGGGGGCAGCCACGCCCCCCCTGACTCAAGCAGAAATTAGAGAACGGGGGGGGAATCTAAATTACACCTTAGCAGAGACCTCCGGCAGCAGGACAGGGAGGGAAGCATGATGAATGAGAGAAGGATGGGAACAGAAAGGTAGAGGGCAGGAGCACAGCAAATACATGTGATGCCACACACACACACACGCACACACGCACACACACACGCACAGATGCTGGTAGACACACAAACGTGCCCAGGGAGGTAATGGGTCTGCTGTACTATCCATGTGCAAAGGGAGAGACACTTAAATGCCATCTCTATAGGCGCGCACACGCACGCACACACACACTCACACACACACACACGCACGCACGCACGCACGCACACACACACACACACACACACACGCGCGCACTCACACACGCACGCATGCACGCACGCACACACACACGCACACACACACACACGCACACACACACACACACACGCACACACGCACACACACACCCACACACACACACACAGAGGCCTCTCTGCTCTCTCAAAGCACTCAGACAGATACAGCGGGAAGCAGGCAGCAGAGTGGTGCGATGAGTCTCGGGTCTCTCCAGTGGAGACGCTCATTGCTTTGAGCGCGTTGACGGGCGAAACACAACATCTACCACGACCACTCAAGGAAGACTGCTGTTATCAGTCCTTCTCGTCTGCTCAAACGCTGCGTTTGGCTTCATGTTGACAAATACAATTGATAAAGACCAAAACCACCAATGTGATGTATGCTTATACACTGGTAGAATAACTTATTCTTCAGTGCTCAGACCTGTATTTATTTAGAAACGGGGGGGGGGGGGGTTGCGTTCATGTCCCTGGTAGAAGTTGCTACAGTGGTCAAAAGCTCCCTCGTGGCCGGGCGCCGTGTGTGGATGAGTTTTGCTCAAGTTGCTGAAGGTGCTGGACATTGTCTGGCCGTCTTATTTGACACGCCTTTGAAATCATGCATGGGGGTCCGGAGCAGTGCCAATGGACCCTGGTGGTGGTTCCCATTTTCAAAAAGGGGGACTGTATAGTGTGCTGTAGATCTTCCCCCACACCAACCTCCTCCCTGATAGAGTATGATAACGGGGACTACAAGAAGAATAGTACGTAGTGTAAATGTGAACTAAAGCAGGCGCAACTGACATGTTGTCGCTTCCCTGGAAGCTTCTGTCCGAACCGATATCCTGGAAGTCAATTGAGGATTGCCGGAAGGTTTGTCTCTAGCGCGGGACGTCACTGCCTGCTGGTGCCAAGAAGTCCGATAGTCCACTGAGTGTTTGGTGCTAAGACGCATGGTGACCGGCAGGCTTACCTCTATCTGGGTAGAGTGCTGCCAGCCTGGCTTCAAGGGGCCTCGACTGGAGCAGGGCCTCCAAGAGGCTCTTCACCTGGAGGCCGAGAGGGACGAGAGGCCAAGGCCGGCACTCTGACACGCACATTCACACGGGCGTTCACACCCACGTAGGCTGTCTTCGGTGCCAAGCCACACACGTGCAGACATGCGAGTCGCACACACAGACTCACACTACGGCAAAGCCCTCACACGCACACAACCCACTTCACATGTAGAGCAGCGTTCCCAGCTGAGTGCCTCTCTTCAACCTGGCAATTTCAGATCCGGCTAAAGCACACAGGACGCCATGCTGATTTGATGCGTTGAATGGCAGAATGGCCTCACTGCAGCCCTCGTTACTGATCCGGAAAAACCCAACTCATCTACTTCATAGCTCTCTGTCATCCGCACTCATGTGTGTGCAAATACAGAGGGGTTTCTTTTACAATCCAATGCAGGACACTTTTGGGATGGACAATAAACACATACATTTACGCACGGGAACATAATGTAGTTGTTCGTACACAAAGCACCATGTGACAGGAAGGTTTCGTGCGACATTCAGTTTCTAGGTTGCACAAGATGCTCCTATGAAAGAATCATGAGTAAATCTGTGAGATGTGAATAATAGAAAGGAGGAGAGGTAACCAAAAAAAACAACAACAACAAAAAACAAAGGAGCGCTGTTATTATTTGTTAATAAGACACTCTGGAGCTTCACTAACTAGATCTCATTACCACAATACGCGTAGGCACGCAAACGCACACAGCGCCACACAGACACCTCCCAACGCCCACAGCCAAAACACACACCTTGTTCACACACACACATGCCAGACGCATGCAGAAGGCTCTCATCCTGTATGACTATCTTTACCTGTGAAGCCCGTCGTTGCCTAGCGCTGTGTAATCACATCCCTCACTCCACCCCCGCGTGATTAGACGCCATGATGGATGGGTTAACGCCTTCACCTCGGAACGCCTCGCCGCAAAACTAATTACGCGGCCCGTACATGTGTCATGTGGCCGATACATGCGATAGCCCCCTCCGCCCGCCGCCATAAGGGTGGGACGAGTGCGATAAAGGTGTCCGGCGTGTTCCCCTGTTAATCAACAGATAAGCGATGATGAGGTGACTCCGCCGTTGATTGATGGACCTCTCGAGCTGAGCTGCGTGTCAAATATTCACCGCCACAACGGCATTAATAGTTTCTATACTGGTTTCCTCACCAGACATGACCAGACGTCACTTGAACAGTCTGCACCTGCAACTATATACAAGCATAATCACTTTAGCCTCAATGTATATCCTGTTCCAGGAGCCACAATCAATGCCTCAATTTCATAATCCATCCCCATCAAAAACATTTGCTTTGCATGAGCAAGAAAAGATGATCCTATCGATTTTTCAATCAATGTATGGCAGGAAGGTTTCAGACTTGTGTCACTGCATGGGCAGATGTTGTTCTTCTCTGGATCAGGGGGCAAGGCTGTGTCGGCATGCACATGTATGTGTGTGTGTTTGTGTGTTTGCCTGTGTGTGATTTCCACGGCTGCAGCTGGGGCTGTGGGCTGAGTAATTGCCTGTCTTGGTAGGGAGCGCGCGGCAGTGAGCTAAAAGTCAAGTGCTCTCTTCCTGCTGGAGACCTCATTTGGATTCCACATAGCTAGCTAGCAAGCTAACGCCAGCCCCGGGCCTGTATTATTCATAGCTTGACAGATAGTTCTCACTAAAAGCATTGGAAGCGGGCCAGGTGGGGATAGAGCGACACGGGGGGGGAGGCTGCACCCTACACGCCGCCTGGCAGAGGGAGAGCAGAAGATACAGGAAAAGGAGATCCCAAATGGAAGATGGAGACGGAGCAGCAGGGAAACGCCATGAGTGCGATTGGAGACGGAAAAGGGAGCGTTGAGATGCAGGCAGAGCGAGGGCGAGGATGGGCTGCGCAACGTTAAAACGCCGAGATGGAGGAACCACGGCGGGGCGGGAGCCCAGCCAGGGAAAGCGGAGCAGGAGGAAGAGAACAGGCAGCCATCCGCCCCCGCCAAGCTCAGCAACCCCTCCTCCTCCATGTGCGCAACCAGATAAGGTCGCATTAATCAAAATCTGCCACTTCCCCTTCCAAAAAAACACCGGCTCTGCCATCAGCCCCCCTCTGTGAAGTATCTGTCACCGAAAAAGGGAAATTTCCATATTTAATGGGGAGGCTTTATATCAGCAGAGAGCCGGTGTGGACTGAGGGGGAAGAGAGCCGAGTTGGGTTTGATCCGTCGGCTCTGTCATTAGAGCCCTGGGGTTCATTTCACTTTGACTCTGACACCATTCTTATCATTTCAACAGCAGAGAGAAGACGTCGGTACTCGTCTCGTGCCACTGCAACCGCTTTTGTAGGAGTACCCAGCCCACGTAAGAATGATGGTAGTGTTGTATTTCCATCGACATGCAGCTCCAATAATTCAAAACAAACTTCGAAAAGCATTTAAAAATGAGGAATCTGCTTCCCTCGTCACAGCTTCTTCTTTGATGCCATTTGTTTATTTTGAACTCTTTTTAATTCCCCCTTTTTGCTTCCCGTGCATATTATTATTATTTTACATATTATGAAAAGCCTGCAGACTACCTTTTCCGCTGTTACCCTGATAAACAGGTGTTGACGCCTTTTTTTGTCATCTTTTTTTTTTATAACCGCCTCCCAGAGGAAGACATCAAAGAGAATAACAGATCATGAGCAGCGAGTGTGCCAACCAAGGGTACGCACGGGGGGGGAGGGCTGCTTTGGGGCAGCTCCAGGCCGGGCACAATCTGACCTCTAACCCCTGAACCCCCCTCCCACCCCTTGGCCTGCCCTCTCCTTGGAGTGGCTGCCAACTTGATTACATCAACGTCAGAAGGCGTTCCTCCGCGGCGGCTAAACATGACGCAGAGTGAGAATCACATCGTAACACGCTTTAGGGCGCTCAGGCACCGCGGGGCTCTTTTTTTATTGTGGTTTCTGTCAGAGAGCTTTCACATAGAACGGCAGTTAGCGTTAAAAAAGCTCATTTTCTTTCTGCAGTCAGGTTGATTTTTTTCTGAACTTTTGCACAGCAAATAAAGGGATCGACCAATCACAGTGTGCAGAACGGACATATTCAACAAACACAATGTTATGTACAAGACAGTAGACTTTAACATGGGTTCTCCATGGCACCGAGGAATACAAGACATCAGGCTTTAGCCATGTGTGTCATGTCTGACCTCCAACTTTCCCTCATTAAGTCACGTGTACTTAATGGTGTATTAATGGGATTTAACAACAATATAGAATAGAACACTTTTGTTTAAGAAAGAAGTCTGGAGGAGTTTTGATTCCTTTTCTTCTCCAAAATACTGAACAGCTGATCCACATAACAAACAGTTTGAAAGACATCACCGTAGATTTGGTGAGAATCCCCACAATATATATTGATATAGATATATTCAACGAATATATAATATATATATATATACAGATATTCAACAAATAATAGCGAACAAAAAAACTAAATGAAGAGAGGGATTATGGTTGGAATTTGGCTGAACCATCATGACGACACACACTGAGGCTGGTGAAGACAAAGAACAAACTGGAGGAAAGGATTCCTTCTCCAAATGGGCTAGCAGTTAACTAGTTGGCCCCTGTGTGTGTGTGTGTGTGTGTGTGTGTGTGTGTGTGTGTGTGTGTGTGCGTGTGGTGATTGATGGCAGTCATTACGCTGGTGGAGAGACTCCTTACCTGGCTAATCCAGGAGTGAATTCAGCTGGAGCATGACAGATAGGCGCATTACACCCCAGAATCTGCTGCTGGATGAGCCTTCCAGCTCAGGACCTCCACTACCCAGCTACGGACAGGGAGGATTAGGGTTCGGGTGCATTCCAAATACATAACAAATATTTCATCATCATGAAGTACAGTTTTTTTATTTATTTTTTTATATATATATATGCATCAGAATGATGTGATGTGCGATGCAGAATCTTCATTTAGCACTGGGGAGAGTACTACTGTTGCAGTGTATTTGGAATTTATTTCCACTGTACGAGGGCAGCATGTGAACGTTATTAATCATTTCCTAATCAATCTTCTTGCAAAATCGTTTGACTACAGGTAAATCCGTGTCGGCCACAGTGCCTGCTAGTCGCTGGACTGCGTCTCAGACTAGTGGAGGGAGGCTCAGGGGCGTCTGACTAAAGCATAGTGGCTGCAGGCTGCGCATTAGCTACCGCGCCACCAGAACCGCCGTCTGAGACATTCAAACATTCAACCTGCACGTGAAAAGATTACACCGAAACGTCTTGTGTTACTAAGACTCTAATCCTTCGGCACATGTAATTCCATCGCGGCACACAACCGTCATACATGTTCATCTGACCATGAGGATTATTACCGCTCTACAACAAGTAATATCTGATGAGTTCTTGCACCAACTGGTGCGTGTCCGTGCATGTGTGTGTGTGTGGGTGAATGAGCCGCAGCAGCTGATATACCAGTGAGAGCCGGAGATGACAGAAAACGCCCCAAATTGCAGCGTCTGCCATGTGCTGAGCCTCCTGCACCAAGACTCCTTCTTTTGTTCTCCCCTGCTAGTGGGAGATGCCTGACAGCTCTGAAATGATCCTCTCTCCTCTCCCACACACACACACACACACACACACACCCCTCTTCTTTCTTTTCAACAGCTCGTCTATATTTACCCCAATTTCTGCATGCACAAATAAGATGTGTGTGTATGTATATATATGTATATACTGTATATATATATATATATATATGCAGGGAAACATACATCTCGCCTGTCTGGCTTTACCACAGCCTGCCTTTGCCTCCCCACCGCTCATCCTCCCCCCCTCGTCCTTCCTTCTCTCTCATGTCCTCCTCCCTGGCTTTGCTGTGAGGATGGCGGAATCCCTCATGGATTTTTTGAGGGTATCACCATGGAGACGGGGCACTGCCACACATGTCTATAGATCCATCCGCTGGATAAGGCGGGGGCCACGGCCAGAGGTGGCACGCTCCCTCCATCTCCAGCTGGAGCGCTGAGGAGCGACAACAAGGAGGTTGAGGAGAGACAGGGGCGAACGAGGGGTGAGGGCAAGGGGTGGGCGTTTAGAAGGGAATTGGTGTCCCCCAATGGAGGAGGTTGGGTGTCGAGGCTTCGGACGGAGAGCAGGGGGGGGGAGAAAGAGCGAGCACCGAGAGGAAAAAGGCATCAGCCGCCTCATCCCCCGTGTCAGGCAGACAAATAGCTTGTGATGCTAATGGCTGGCTAAAGCTTCGGCCCCCGCTGAGAACAGCCGCTAATACGACTGCTAATAAAGGTGCCGTGGAACGCTGTCGCATTCCAGCAGCCGCTTAGCTGTCGCCCCCAAATTGAGCCGAGCGGGAGCCGTGCCCCTCCTGCTGCTCCACTCCCCGCCTCGCATTAGCGCTCCGGAAACGGGGCCCTCACTGTAGCATTTCCAGAAGGGGGGGGGGGGGGGGTTTATGCATTCAAGGGCCACTTGTTCACACGGTAATAGAATTTGTTCCATCTTATCATGGCGAGGATGCCCTCTCCATAAAATATGAAGTGGTCTTTTTGTGATCCGAAGCTCTTTTCTTTTGTGATTGCTACCTCTCACGCTGCACTCTCCTCCCGGGGATTTTGTGATTGTGCCAGGGGACAAAGCCGAGGGAAACCGCACCAGTCCAAGCGCTATTTCCAGTATGTGCTCGCCCCCTTTTCTTTCAATGCCCAGAGAAGAGTATTTTCTTTTAGTGCCACCTAATTATTGCTGTAATTTTAATTGCCGAGCGCAGTGAGTGGGATGCCTGTTGATGACGAACGGTGCAGTCAAGGTCGCTGCGACAGAGATGGTGGGATGGCGCAGCTGTAGGAGGGACGGGGGGGGGGGGGGGGGGGCTTCCTGCGACTGAGTCATCTCAGGGGCAAACGCACCTCTTGCAGTGTCAAAAGCCCCTGAGCCCCCTTAGCACGAGCCCCATTACAAGCAGGACGCTCACTGCAGTAACTTCCAGTGAAGGAGCAACTTTTTGCACAGTCGGGTTATAAAGCACATTCAGGGGCGGGGAGCCCCCGCTTCTCCCTCCCTCCACCCCCTCCACCCTCCTATCCTTGTCTGCTGCCAACCCGCCTGCCTTGGCAGCTGCTGACCTACTGGGACCGGCCCCCTTGATTTATTTGGAGAGGGCCCCGGAACTCAAGGGGGCCAGGATGAGTGGCATTTTAATGTGCTTTTGAGATGTTTGGTCACAAGCGCTATTGATCACAGTGCTGTAGTGTCCCCCCCCCTCCCCACTCCACACACACACACACACACACTCATTCCCCAACTGTCCCACAGACCCCTCATGCTGCCCTGGGGTTGGGATCCGGCTGTCAGGCAGGGAATGAGTTTCCACGTGGGCTTGGATTAATGAAATGAGGCCCCTGGTTGCGGGGGGGGGGGGGGGTGCAGGGGGTCAGACCATTAAGGGATCCCTGGGCTTGGCGAGATTGAGCCTGCCAGCTGACTGTACCCTGGCTGACTGATGGCCGTCAGGGACTGAGGAGAGAGGGAGGGATGGATGGGACCGGATATTGGACTGTGGGACACATTGACGGGAAAAAGCCTCCTAGCAGCAATCCGGCCTGCAACAGCAGCTCACCTCTTTTCCAGCACAGCGCACCTCTAACGACCAACATTTTCCCTCGCACAGCCTCGGTGCCATTCTCTCACATCAGGTCTCGCTCGAAGTAGCGCACACAGCCGCTGGAAACATCCAACGGTGGTAAAAATAGGAGCCAGGGATATTTCACAGCCGAGTGAACACGCCCGCAGCGTCTTTAGCTCTGTGACGCGGCGGCCTGGACAAGAGGTTGATTCGAGGGCCAAAACACTCAGCAGAACTCATTATCATTCCGCCCGTGTGGGCGCCTTTGTTCCAATGGAGCCAAACGCATGCACCTCAGCCACACGCGCCCCCAAAGTCACACACATGCAGCTTACAGCCGGGGGGGTGGGGGGGGGGCAGGTGGCAGCTCGGGGGCTCTCGGAGGTTTGATGAGTGAAATGGATTAAGCCCCTGTGATCAATAGCCTGAGCGAATACACAGATTACCAGATTATCCGATTAGGATCCGTCCCCCTGCTGCCGGGGGGGCACAGAATACATTAAAGACCAGAGGTGCCTCGGACGAGATTCAATTAATCCAGCTACAGGTCGTCTCCTCCCTCGTACAGTCGACTCCAGGCAGCTGCACTCACGTCAGAGGCAGAGGATGTCGCTACAGAACTCAGTGTTTGTGTGACATGCACAGTGGTTTCTGTTTTGTTTTATTGGACTTATAATTTAATGTGAAAATAAAGCAAATCATCTGCTTAGTTTGCTTCAGGGATTTGTTTTTCTTATCCCTTTGTAACCGGGTTCTAGACAAAATGGAGCATTTTATTATAATTGCCCGATGAGTTAATGAGTTCATGTCTAATTAGGGTTTGTTAAGCAAAGTTTCATATGTCTCCCAGCAGATGAACTTAAGGGGTGTTGCTCTCCTTGCAGTAAAAGGCTCTTGTGCCGTTGCGTCTTTGTGCTTTGTGCATTCTGGCTTGTAAGTTGCTGCACATTAACACTTGATAGCAGCTGAGCATTAGCATTCGTAGCCAGGTGAGGCTAACGGCTGCCCTCTTATCTCCCCTCTGCAGTGTGTACGGCTGCCCCCGGGCAAAAAAGAGAAAGAGCCTAGAGAGACAAACCCTGGACACCTCCCCCAAGAGGAGCACCTACCTAGATGACATGGACAACTCCACCATGGAGGAGTGCTACGAGACCGACGGCACGGAGGAGATGGACGACCGGGAGGAAGAGGAGGAGGAAGGAGCAGTAGAGGAGGAGGAAGAGGACGGAGAAGTGGAGGAGGAGGTGGAGGAGGTGGAAGGCTACATGGACTACAACATTGAGCAAATGGAGCACGAAGAAGGTGTAGTGGAGAGAGGGGATGGAGAAGCAGAGGAGGAGGAGGAGGAGGAGGAGGAAGAGGAGGAGGTGGATGTGGAGCAAGAAGAGGAGGAGGACCGGGATGATGAGAGGTTGGACGAGGCGGAGGAAGAGGAGGAGGCGTTAGAGGAGGTGGACTATGAGGAGGGAGAGGACGAGGACGAGGACGAGGAGGCAGAGCACAGTCAAGGTGAGCTCACTTTCTCATTATTACGTAGCAAAAGTCATCAGACTGATGTTTGATACGCAAATAATAGAAAAGGATTAAAGCAATAGTTCAACACTAGATTTATGTCGCTTGGTGGGTCAGAAAAAATCTTTCTCACTGTCACAAAACTTCAGTCTTCAGCAATCTTCTGTTTGATTTGGGTTTGATTTGGGTTCCTCTTCATAGAGTTTCTTGCACCGCCATGTTTCTACAGTAGCCCGGAACGGACAAACCACACTTCTCCACCCTGGTAACTGGAGCCGTAGCGTGCAGCCGGTGTCTGACCTCAGTGCCCCTACAGTAGGCGAGGCCAGGTCCCGAGGGACACCCAGCCGTCTCCAGGGTCACCACTGGACGCCATTGAGTCCTGCACAGTGTGCTTTAACATCGAGTTCTAACGTGGTAACCAGAGAGCTCCAGAAGAGCTTTATGGGGGGCCGTAAATCTTCTTTCCCCTAGAAAGCAAGTGTAAATCTTTTCCTGAATGTCTAACAATTCCTAAAAGCATTTCTCTCCGTCTTTTATTAAGTCCACATTTGACCATAAGTCCATATTTGAGCAGGTGGACCTGCTGTTCAGATACTGATTGTGTTTTGCATTGGAGTACGACGTCACAAACCTTGTTACAGTGATTTATTTTAATTATTTACTATTCATTTATAGTTTTACATACTTACTATTTTTAAAGAACGTAACCATCCTGTTACTGTGGTCTAATAGAAGCTGGAGGAGAGGTGCACAGGTGACCAATTTTTTGTTTCATTCTTGATTTTCTGTTTCTTAAAAAAATATATAAGTGCATAAATTCCATAGAAATGATCTAAATTGATGGTTAAAAACAGCAGGATCCAACTAAGCAATTTGTTTCCACTGAAATGCTTTAGCATTGTCTAGAAGACCATCGGTGTTAAAGCTGATTATTTTGGTAAGCAACAGAGATTAAGCATTTTTGAAAACAAACAAATCTTCACACGTCCGTCCCTTGATGAATATTCAACATTAAGAATACGAGAGTCACTGTCTAGCAAAGTCTTTGATGGTGCCTACCCTGAATACATGACACATAACCCTCAACCAGATCTTCTCTGGAGCCCCTCCCAACATGCCCAAGACCACATTTGGCAGGTTTCTCTGCTTCGCACCCCCGCATCAAGATTGGACCTGACAGTGCCTTCAAGTTCAATTAAGAGTGAAGCTCTGAGAGGAGTGTGTGAACCCTAGTTGGTGCGTGGCCCCCCCCCACCCCACCCAAAGTGTTGATGTTGCATCCCAGCAGCCGAGCTCGTATTTCTTTATTTCTTTTCTCAGAATGTGATTTTCCACAGCCTGGTGTTGGTTAGAGCTCACGGCCGAGGCTTCAGTGTAACACGGAGACTCTCGATCTCTTCAGCCTGTCAAGAGCCTCCGTGTCCGTTAGTAGCAGATGATTCCCGTGTTGTTTGCATCGGGCCTTTGGGGTGAGGAGTAAGCAGAGGTTTGGAGGATTTTTCTATCCAAATGTTAGCAATAATTTAAACAACACATATTTTACTATTCTCAGTGACTTTCAGAGAAACACGGTCAAGAAAAAAAATCTCTCAGAAAACCTGCAGTGCTGTGAGCTGAACCTTTTTTGGACGCACTCTGTCTATTCATTCCTGTCTTTCCCAAATAAGTCACAAATACAGTTATATACTCCCGGTCGTTAAATTATTTTATATTCAAATACCAACTTATTTTAGAGTTCCAATAAATATTACAATTAAGACGATATGTTCTATATCTTTATTCATGTATGCATTGATTATATCGTAATCTGCAGCATATTCCCTGAGAATGCCAGAAAAATCTCTGGGTACGCATCATTACCATCTTCCCCATTTGCCCCGGGACCACAGTACCGCATGGTCGCCCGGGCAGATTCCAATCTCCTAAATGTAATAGAGGTGACATTCTGAAGCTCGTCTGTGTTTCTCAGCGCCGTGCGCATCCCCGTAGCTAATCCAAAGCCAATCCAAGGCGGGGCGGCCTCTCTGTCCCCTCCTCAATCGGTCTCGCTTCCACATCTCTCTTATGTACCTTGATTGCTCTTCAAATTGCTTTCCTGTGCCGTGTTTCGTATCGTCAAAAATTAAACCCCCGGTGCCGGAGGTTGATGTTAGCAGCCGCCCACTGTCAAAATATGTGCCCGGTCATTTGTGACTCTTCTCCCTTCCCGCTCTCAAGCTCTCGACCCGCGAGCACCAATAGTGTGCTGCTGTCATTAGGTTGGAGTGTGTGAGTGAGAGAAAGGCAGCTGGTGTTTGTTTAGTCTATGTACAAAGTCCACAGTTGGATAATATGTGTATACATACTTCATTCTAATGTACACAGTCAAGTTTCTCCTTCATATTCACATGCGAGCTGGCTGTTAATTCATATTTCATCTCTAAGAAACAACGGCGTTTTACTTGCAGGGTGGGGGGGTGCGCTGGGGTCCTCTGAAGGAATACACGAGGCGAATGTGGCGCGAGCGAGAGCTATGCGCTCATGGCGGCTAAGGGCGGAAATGTGAAAGGAGAGATTGGAAGTGCTTGAAATTACTGACAGAAGAGGTTCAGTAACCTTTTGCAGCCTGTCAGAATCAATTAGGCAGTGAAAGGAATTCTAAAGATACCCATGATTGAATACAAAAAGGAACTTAAACAGCAAATGATAAAAAGCTTCATCCTGTTGCAGATGGAACACAATATTATCTCAGATATAAGACTCTGGTAAAAAGGATTTTCTCCGTTTTTTGATTGACACAGCGGAACAAAATAGTTTCTCATTTGAAACTATTTACAGAAATCTTAAGCAGAAAATATCCGTCCGTCCATCACAGCATTAGTATTTTTAATCATTAGATCTCTTTCTATAGACATCCAGGAAATATGTTCAAATTTAGGACTAAAAGATGCCCCTGGTTTCAAAGATCACAATTTATTTACCGGCGCATCTTTCCGTGGAACTTCCCCCGACTATATTTAACTTCCTGTGCTGATTCACAATTCAGAACACAAGCTGCTGTTAAGACTCTCAAAGTAAATTATTAGGGGAAGCAAAGAGTTCCTTATCCAATTTAGATGGACCGAGCCCAGAAATCTGATTTACCAGTAAAATAGAATGACGGAAATGAAATTACAAGACGTTTGTTCTTTCTTTCCAACAGAGGACGATCAGCGGGGCAGGAACGAGAGGGGCCACGGCCACGGCGGCGGAGCCAAGTCTGGCCCGGCGACGGAGAAGGACGGCAACAACAACGAGGAGTACGAGAACTACGACGAACTAGTGGCCAAGTCCCTCCTCAACCTGGGCAAGATCGCAGAAGACGCCGCCAACCGAGCCATGACGGAATCGGAGATGAACAGCAACTCGTCCAACAGCGCCGAGGAGGAGTACGATGACGAAGAGGACGAGGAGGACGAGGAGGACGAAGAGGACCAGGAGGAAGAGGACGACGGGGAGGAAGAGGAGGAAGAAGATGAGGGGACGGTCACCCAAAGGGGGGATTTGACTTTGGACGTGGACAGCGATGTGGTTCGGGAGACCGTGGACTCTCTGAAGCTTCTGGCTCAAGGTCACGGCGCCGTGATGTCCGACACTTTAGACGGACAGGAGTTTGGGGACGGCGCGGCCGAGAACATCTGCGGCCACAACGGGGGAAACGCACACGGTGGCAATGGTGTTAAGATCAACAGCAACGGACAAATGGAAAACAGCGACGAGGAGGTGTGTCTGAGCAGTCTGGAGTGCCTACGAAACCAGTGCTTCGACTTGGCCCGGAAGCTGAGCGAGACCAAGTCCACCGACCGGAACGGGCCGTCCCAGCAGAACCATTTTTCATGCGGGGATCCCAACCAGCAGGCGCAGCACCACAGCTACGGGGATTTCCACCACAGCCAAGACGACCGGCGAAACTATTCCGACCTGGACAATCTGATGAAGCTGGAGGAGCAGCTGAGCCCGCGCTCCAAGGCCTTCTCCAGCTGCGCGCAGGACAACCGCTACCACGCCAACCTGCGGGACTTCGACGAGGACACGGCCTCCGTGACGTCGGACCGATCGGAAGAAGTGTTCGACATGACCAAGGGCAACCTGTCCCTGTTG
Source organism: Gasterosteus aculeatus (assembly GCF_964276395.1). Classification (NCBI taxonomy): domain Eukaryota; kingdom Metazoa; phylum Chordata; class Actinopteri; order Perciformes; family Gasterosteidae; genus Gasterosteus; species Gasterosteus aculeatus. The sequence continues at coordinate 16,816,193 of NC_135703.1, forward strand.
GAGAAAGCCATCGCACTCGAGTCAGAACGCGCCAAGGCCATGCGGGATAAAATGGCGGCCGAGGCTGCCAGGAGAGACGGGGTGAGGTATAACCACGAAGACCACGGCCCGCGCCACGGCTACGGCGTCGAGCGTAAAGCCCGGCTTCCAGATGGCATGAAGAAGCCTTTCTACCACAAAGGTGAGTGCTTGTGTGAAGTGCAGAAACCGTAGCGACACCAGCTCAGGTCAAATGTTTGTCTCCACATATCTGTCCTGCGCTGGCGACTAGACAGCACATGTGCGTTGTGGGAACCCCACTATAACCCCAGGACAAGCTTTTTTCATCCAATTTGGAAATACGCATCTCCGTAGCAGCGGGAGCGGCAGCGGCAGCTTATGTTGTTAAAATAGGCCAGCATGGAAACATCAGAGGGTCGGCTTGTCAGGCATAAGTAATGGCAATCTGCACGGCCTGTTAGGACTGCAAATCTCATCCCTGCGATGCAGCTCGGGGTAAAGCTGCCTATTTTTAAACCTGCACAAGCCCTCGGGAGAGGAATCTCCAAAACAGAGGCCTCCTGGATTCACTCTGTCGGGATCAGGGGAGCTTTTTGTCCTTCTTTGTGTCTCCTACGAGCCACCGTTCAGATTGATACTTAAAATACTCCGTCTTCCACAGTGTGCTGGATGTGTGATCGTGCACATAGAGTCATACAGACATTTCAGTGGCATTTACAGTAGTCTGATTTCAAGCTCCCTAGTATAGCTCCTAATCAGTCCTTTCCTCGTGTCCTAGACTGCAACGCTATTCAGACATAGACAGGTTAAATCCTTTCCCCCCCAATAAGAAAGATATCAAACGAGACCAACAAATAAGAGCATGCCAATTCACGCTGTAAATGGCACACAACTCACCGCAGGTATACATTGCGACTTAAATGTCACACAAATGTTCATTTGAAAAGCCGGCCCGTGGCCTCCGTGTCTGCCTCATGTTGTAATGTTGTAAGGACGCGGAAGGCCGTTGCGTGACGATAACGATCTTTCCCTGGGAGACGTGGAAGCAGAGCGAGGACCGGGAGGGGGAAGAAGAGCCCTGCCAGCAGCACCGGGCCGAGATGAAAATTGAACAGTTTCGAAATGACCAACAACCAATGGCAGGCCGACCGACTGCACATTAATTATCCAGAGACGTTATGGTAATGAGGCCCATTTGCTATGCAAAGCGCAGACCGTACCAAGCCCCAATCAATATCCCCTGCTCTTTAATATGCCCCCCACCCGGCCGCCCCCACTGTCTGCGATGGAAGCGGACACTCGCTCGTCACGCAGAGTAGTGAATAAATAAATAACACTCCCATTTCTGCACACGTGGAAAACGGGGGAATTATATCCGTCACACCGTTCGAAGCCTGACAGCCGATGTAATCTGCAGTCGCCCCCCCAAAAGAAACGGTAATGAAGTTCTTCATCACCACCAGACGACCCTGCTTTGATTGCACCGAGCCAGACGTGACACAGCAGCGTTGGACCAAAGTCATGCGCGGCATGCATACGTGACAGCCACGGAGGAGTAATGAGCTCCCTTTTGTCCTGCTGAATGAGACATGGTGTTTCCTGGTGACTCACTTGTTAATATACGAGTAGGTGGGCTCCGCACCTCCTTCCAGTTCAGTGCTTTTCTCAACCCTCCCACCTCGTTGGCTTGACGATTCCTCTCGTTGCTCTGCCCTCTCGACCCGTGGTGTATTTTGGGCCTGTTACAGCCTGAGTCAGTGGTCTGCGTGTCTGTGGGGGAGACACCGGCTGCTCCCGCGTCCGCTCCGCTAATACTTGAGAGTCTCCAGTAATCATCTGTAAGCCATTCGAGGGACACGAGCTGATCTGAAACAACACTATATTCCAGTAGCTCGGCTGTGGTAAGATATATGCCCTGCATGTCGACTGTAAGAAGGAGCCTCGACCTTGACTGATGGACAAAATGTTTCAGAGGTGGACGGTCGTGTTTGCACAAATAACGCCGGTTGGCCCAGTTGCTTTTTGGTGGTAACTTTATCTCATCTGGGTTGGGGAGAAATAGGAGAAGCCATTTTAGCAAAGGGAAGGACAATCCAATTGTGTGTGTGTGTGTGTGTGTGTGTGTGTGTGTGTGTGTGTGTGTGTGTGTGTGTGTGTGTGTGTGTGTGTGTGTGTGTGTGTGTGTGTGTGTGTGTGTGTGTGTGTGTGTGTGTGTGTGTGATTCTTGAACCCTTGTTGCCACAGTGAGCTCGACAACATTTGGTGCAATGTGTGGTTTTAATAAAGAGAAATAAAACACATCCTTGAGCCAAACTGAAAGATGAAACCCTTTTTGGTGAAGTTCACTAAGAGTTTTGTAATAATTCCCAAATCTATAATATAATTTCCGTCACACTGAACAAACATCATGATCAAATGATTGTCGACAAGCTAATTATTATCTTTGTCTTCACTCATCAATTCAAATAAGATTATACATCAATAATGCCCTATGACTAAGAAAGAAAACATTAACTTCAAACTAAATAATGAATATTAAGTTAATTAAAGTTTTTGTTTAAATGAATAGTATGTAAAGCGCTGTTATATTGTATGTAACAGTCTAAAAATTACATCAGAGACAATTTTACTTTCTCATTAGCTCCAAAGTGAACACTGCCTTAACTAATATAAATAAAATTACACCCTAATATAAATAATAGTGTCATAAATCGTCGTGGCGTTGCGCGAAGGCCTTCACTCAGCTTGACTTTGCCTCTTAAAGCTCTGCTGCATCATGTGACCCCTCCATGTGACTCTCTGCCCACAGACGCCTCCCGCGCGGACAAGAAGGAGAGCCGCTGTCCGACACCGGGCTGCGACGGCACGGGTCACGTGACGGGCCTGTACCCCCACCACCGGAGCCTGTCCGGCTGTCCGCACAAAGACAGGGTGCCACCAGAAAGTAAGCGCTCGGGCCTGAGCTACCGGTTGGACTCGTTCGCCCTTACCGATGTGCAGGATGTCGGCATGTTTCCAGCGATCGCCGCTGCGTGTCTGGCTTGTTGTGTGTCTGGCTTGTTGTGTGTCTGGCTTGTTGTGTGTCTGGCTCGTTGTGTGTCTGGCTCGTTGTGTGTGGTATGCGGTTGATATTTTGGCGGGGGGGTACAGCGAGGGGTCAGACGGGTCACTTCTCCTGTGACCTTTTTGCATGGGGCTGTTGTTTTGCCTGCGGATTGCCTGCCCAGTGTGCCGTGACGATGAAGCGAGAGAGGAGGCCTCGTGATGGGCCAGTGGCGGATGGGATGGTCATGAACTGTCAGTCTGAGACTCACCTGACTGCGTGAAGCTCCTCCCCCTGGTTGAGAGCGTGCGATGATCCCGTCCACTGTTGCTGTCATCATTGTGCAGCTTGTAGGCGCTCGCATGCTTCCTCGCAGCATGGCTTGAATGTTGTTTGTAGTCCATCCATTTCTATAAAGTGGGAACGGTGATTGAGCCATTTTATTTTTCCAACCCAAACCGGAGAGTGCTCACAGACCTTGATAGCGCGGGCCTTCCACAGCCTCCCGCTCCGTACACCCCATTCATTTGTTTGTAGTCCTTGGTTAATTAAGCTCTGTTCAATAGACGTATCATATCTGCGAGCCACGGATCAGGTGAAGTGGCAATAAACATTAGCGTTTGATTGAATAGTGAGTTTTTCCCTTTCAAGATCTCACCCCGGCAATTTAGTCTCGTTCACCTTCTGCAAAGTTCTCAATAAAAGCCCATTTACACGTTTCATTGACTGCAGCGTGAAATCAAGTTATGATCGGTTGGGACCCAGGCCGCAATCAAAACAAAAGAGGCTTTTAATAATGGCAGCGGAATTAGTTGCCATTAAAGCCGGCTTGTAAAGTCCAGCGGCATCTCAGTATGCTCTGCTTCTCTCCCAGAAATGTAGAAGGCCCCTAAATGGAATTTGGAATGAGCTTGAATTGATTGTCACTGGAGATTTTTGCATGCGATGTCTCCTGTTCCCTTAATGTGTTGATGGGGCTGAACGTTTGGGGGAAATTAAACCACCAGTCCTCCTCTGGATCTGTCATCTTCAGCCCTTCTGAGTGAAACACACAGATGCACTGTGGCTGTTAGGAGGACACCTGCTCAGGTGGAGGAGTTTATATAGTCTCATACAGACTCACACAGATTCCATGTCAAATCAAACAGATGCTCCTCATGTACATATATACATATACACGTAAAAATGTCATTAAATGAAACATTTCTCTCAGAACTTTGTATCTTCAGACACAGAACTCTCTTATAGCCGTGATGTTTGGAAGGGGACCAAATGCTGCTGCTGCTTGAAAAACAAGACACAAGTGCGGTATTTGATTGGTTGTTGTACCAAGTGGTATTGGCTCCAACATATTCAGAATGAATATATGTGGCAAGTACAAGCCAATATTAAAGTCAAGTGAGCTTCCACACGGGTCATAATTTAGTTTGCCTTAAAGCTCCTGGCAGCGGCCCCGGTGTCCCTCGCCACATTTTGGTAGTAGCTTTAAAAGTGAGCTATTTACGTTTCTTAAATAAGTGCTGTTTGGTGCATTTCATTTATGCCGACATGAAGAGTGCTTCATGTGGATTTCAAAAAGCAACCTGAGAGTATTACATTTGAATTTGATGCGGTGTTCTGGAGTCACAGATCGGATCAGCTGAAGAAAAAGGAACTAATACAATTTTAATGGGTGACACTGATAACTATAACCGTATCAAAAATGACAAATAGTATCCTTGTACTTTGCTACAGTCATCTATAGTGGATATTTGCAGAAGAAACGGTTGTGATTCTGAGAAATTGTCCGTACGTTAGCGATTAGCTCCTGCTGCTAACCTTACTAGCTTCCTGCTGATACTGACTAGAGCATTAATGCTGATCTCCTGATCAGTTGATTACCATCGACAACAATAGTCAGTGAAACTCTGGTTAAAGTCTAAATGCTCCCAGATCAGCTGCGTTACACCTCTAGTATTCAGCGCTTTCATTGGGCCGCTCTTCTCAGACAGAAGACAGATGAGCAGAGTTCTCACAATGTTAAAAAGTGGTAATTAATAAAGTAACTCATTTCAACTTGAATGTGTGGAATCATAATCTGTTTATATAACAACAATGAATGATAGTAATAATAGTAACAATAACGATAGACAATCACCATATAAAATCAAAGTCTTATTTTATTGAAATGACCACCTGTGGGCCGTCACATTGAGAAACGTGCGTCTCTCTCCCCCCTAACACGTTTGCTTTACTGAATGGACCATGTATTATTAATGCAATGGCTTCATTTAATTAGCAAATCACACAGTGCAACCAGACCGTTTCTTGGGAAATGTGAAAACTGACGATTAAATGATTCATTAATTCCCATTCCGGTTTGCTCATTGTGGCTCCTTTCTGTGCAGAAATATCCTATTTTTCTCTTTAAAGCAAATTACATTTGTAACATGCGAGGCAGCTGGAGCCACGCTGCTCCCTCGACCGAGCCGGGCCTTCGGCTGCCTTCACTTCTCACCTCTCTACGCGTGTCTGCGGAGGTCAGGGCAGAACCTGCAAATGCAAATGCGTTGGCTCGTGGCACGTCGAGGTGGCAGGCTTTTTGTCCAATTACCTGCACCGAACGGCAATCAGCATGCGAGGGGAGGAGGAGGAGGACGAGGGGTTAAAGTTTAAGGGGGTGATAATGATGAAGCCGGGGCCGATGGGCTTCGGCACCGCGCGCGCTGCTGATTTGGAAACGACCCTTCCCGCCGCCTGCGGTGCTCCGGCGGCTCCTCTCGGACAGCCATGGATGATTAATCTAAATGGCCGGTTGCCGGGGTTATCTGAGACAGTTATGGACTGTTTTTAATGGTAAATGGTATTGAAGACGGCGCTATCTACCCTAACAACGTGCGGCTGATAACGAAGCTCACCCCATCAATGAGCTGCTTGCATGCATCCACCATTGATTTCAACACTGCTGTTTTGCATGATTGCTGCCCGATTGGCGCTCTGCTCTCTGCATGGCCAAAATGCGCCTCCATTTCTGTCATGTGCCGGCTCTGTCCTGTTAAACTCAAATGACATCTTTTTATTCATGACCGTCCCTATTCCATGAATACTAATTTGAAAGGCCGGATAAGTGGAAGCAATATGGTGGGAAACCTCGCCTGCCCTCTCAAACTAGTGTTCATTAAAATGAAAAAGGGGTCATTTGGGTTCGCTCAGGCTCATTTCTTAATGATGTTTATAATGCCAAGCTCCTCACACACTAATAGAGCGGGTGCGTGATTGTAAGGGGCTCCTAACCTTCCCTGTCTTTCACTCCTGTCTCCTGTCTGCGTCAAGTCGTGGCTATGTATGAGAATGTTCTTAAGTGTCCTACGCCTGGCTGCACGGGACGCGGCCATGTCAATAGCAACAGAAACTCCCACCGAAGGTAAGTGACGGCCCGCCCACGTTTGCCACTGTCCATGTTCACCTTCTTTTTTTTCACCGTGGGACTTTTTTTGGGGGTTCATGATTTTTTTTTTTTTTTCCATCCTCAGTTTTCCACATCATTTTCTGATTAGTTCTACTAAACCCCGACTGCAACACATTACTTTTGTTGCGTGGACAGGTCTTGATTCTTATGTCAGGTGGGAGGGAATAATTAAAGTAGTTCAGCTGCTTAACAATCCCCACGGCAGAACGGAGAGTCATTCGAATGCAGCAATTCACACCCTGCGCGGCGGAAAACGCCTGCATGCATCCGCCGCAGGTTTCGGAGGGAGGAAGGGAAGTAGCAGGGGCCGCCGAGGCCGGTGCTGTCAGACGGTGAGAGAGGAGTGTCGCCCCGCAGCAGATGCTCGGGGAGTCGAGGCCCAGCAGCAGCCATTAGCACCTCTCTGCAGCTCAGCCGGGGCGACAGGGGAGGCGCAGGCCCGCGAGGACCACAATGCATCTGTGCCGCACTCACGACACGGGCAAACTTTCACCAGGAAGAGCCCGTACAAACCTCCATGTGCGACCGCACAGTCCCACGAACACCGTGCACGCTCTGGCTGCTGCACGCGTCCCACGACAGGTGTTCACCAGCACGACCCTCCACCGGCTTCAGGCCGTTGTCAAAGATCGTTCTTTTCACCGCGGCCCGACACGCGGCGATGACAGGCTGGATGGAGAGTAACCGGGGTTACGGATAACAACGTGAACTTTTGCTTGTCAGGAGGACGTCTTACAGACAGAGAATGTTTGAGTGTACATTCGTCCGTGTGAGAATGTCCATTCTGAGAATTACTTCCAGACATTTAACCAGAAACACACAGACTGTTGCCGTTTGCGGTGTTGCGGTAGTGTTGAAAATATGGTGGCCGACAAGGGCACACGCGCAACATTTCCATTGGGTGGAAACTACCACCAAGTATAACCTGCTGTACCATGAAAATAAGGAAGTGCAGCAGAAAGAAAGTCACAAACACACACAGGCAGCACCAAAACCAAGGCAAACACTCCTTGCCCAGTCAGTTTCTCCATACGCAGCAGGCGAGTGGAGTTTCATATTTATTTTGTCTCACAATGACAGATTAGCATAGCTGTGGTAGAAGACTGAGGCCAAATGTCAGCGCTCCCCTAGAGGCCTGCAGAACCTCTGCTGTGTGACTGGATATGAGGCGCTTTGCTGTTGCAGTTGTTGATTTTTATGCATTTATTGTGACTCCCGGCAGCACATTTACGTCGTTGTTTATTTGTTTTGGGCTTTTCATACAATTTCAATATTTGGAATGTTTTTTTTTATTTTGGCTCACTTTTCTTCCCAAGCAAATATTTGGATTGTTTGCAGCCCGTATAAAAACAATGAAAATGAATCCTTCTACATTATAAGAATACTTTCCAAACCACAGGCAGGACTGAGCGTTTTACAGCGTGTGCATTCAATGTGACACGGAGACGTGCAGCTCATGTGGCGTCCTTATTTCAGCCTGTCCGGATGTCCCATCGCTGCGGCCGAGAAGCTGGCCAAAGCCCAGGAGAAGCACCAGGGCTGCGACGTGCCCAAGCCCAGCCAGGCCTCCGACCGGGTCCTGAGGTAGTATTCCCTCTCCTCTCTCATGTATGATGAGGCAGCCGGCACACGGGAGATGATGATGTCATTGCACAGTCTAACGGGGCCTGTTTCCCCCGAGCTGCCGGAGGGCACTTGCTGTAATGTGATGTAATGCCCACCGCGCTGAGAACTATCAGTCACGTTAGACGGTTTCCCGCCCTCAATTTTCTGAAGCCATTGAGATTCTTTATGTCCCGTACAGCCCCCCCCCCCCCCCCCCTGCTTTTTTAGGTTTATGTTCTCCTGTCCCGTGAGAATACTTCCAGGAGGCCGCATGTTATTTCCATGCTGACTGTCAGAGGCAGATCGTTTGATTAAATCTGAACAAAATTGGCCTCATTTATCACAGCGAGGTTTTTTCAATGAGAGCGGCTTTGATAGTCATGAAAACAGTCATGAAGAGTCACAAGTAATTCTGCGTTTTATATCAAACTGAACGTCCACAGCACCCTTCTTCCTGTTCTTAGATGGAAGACAAACATGCTTATGAGATGATAAAAGCAAATCAAAAGTATGCAAGTGTGATAAAAGGAATGTGGGAATTCAATCTTGACCCTTTCAAATTGACTAGACACTTAAAACACTTGTAGCTGCTTTTATTTATAAAGCAAGTGGAAGAAAACATTCATGCTGTGGTGTATAAAGAGAAGCGCCACCTCCGCTGCACCGTCTCCCAGCGTCCTCCTGCAGGTTCTCATCCTGCCCGCGCCCCTTCCCCCCCATTCTTCTTCCTTTTTTACCAAACCAGTTCCCACTGAGGGCCTCGGTCCAACTTCCACCCCCTCGTCATTCATTGCCGGGCCTTATGTGCTCGGTCAAACAACTGGACTGTCCACAGTATGGTTACAAGAACAATGTTTCCAGCAGCACGCCGCGCTCCAACCTGGCCAAGGAGCTGGAGAAGTACTCCAAGACCAGCTTCGACTACAGCGCCTTCGACGGCAGCAGCAACCACCCGGCGTACGGCAAACGGGCCATCGCACCCAAGGTCCACGGCCAGAGGGACACCTCCCCCAAAGGATACGACGGTGCGCTCTCATGTCGCTTCCTTCATTCCTCCTGCACACAATAAGAGTCGCTCGGCCGGCCGCATCAAGGAAATCCATTTAAGGGTCAAAAATAATATGATTTGGAATCCTAGGAGGTGGGATATTAGCTTAGATTTGGATTAGTGTCAATTAAAATACCAAATATTATACAAATGATGCAACTTTGACGGAGAAAGCCAACTTATTTCTTCCAAAGTGTGGGCAGCGTTTGGCAGCGGCTCAACCCGACCTCCTAACCTGACCCCGACTTCATCCGCTCTCCCCCTGCAGCCAAGCGCTACTGCAAGACCTCCAGCTCGGCCAGCAGCACCACCAGCACCTACGCCCCCAGCAGCAGCAGCAGCAGCCTGAGCTGCGGAGGAGGGGGTGCTGGAGGAGGCCGGGGGGGCGGGGGCAGCAGCGCCAGCAGCACCTGCAGCAAGAGCAGCTTCGACTACAGCCACGACATGGAGGCGGCCCACATGGCGGCCACGGCCATCCTCAACCTGTCCACGCGCTGCCGGGAGATGCCCCACGGCATGGGGGGGAAGCCCCGGGACCCGTGCTCGCAGGTAGGAGGGGCCTATCAGTAACGCATACAATATGCTACGTCACCGCATCACTTGTTCATTCGTGATCACGTCACATGTTCTAAATGAACGCGATTGGCAGACTGAGATTACCTGCGTCACACTAACGCCGGCAGGGAGACCCGACAAAGCTTCACGTGCACGTTCCATCGAACCTCCGGGGGCCGCGTCTTACACTCGGGGCTCGGCGGGGCACCGTCTGGGGATCAGATAGGAGTGGGACGAGGCGCCGCTTGACACGGCGTGAGCTCAGCGTGTCATTTCTGAGCCGATAACGTGGCGGTGTTCCCGCGTTATCTGTGCCCAGGCGCTGAGCTGGGAAAAGGGGTCCGTGGAGAGGAGTGGGGGGGTGGGGGGGGGCAGAGCGCGGGGCCTAATGCTAGTGTTGACAGCGGAGATAATGAGAGTGTAGGTGATTGGAGGAGGAAGGCGAGGACCAGGCGGCGAGGGAGGTTTCTAAATGGATCAGTACGGAGGAAGAGGAGGAAGAGGAGGAGGGGAAGCAGTCAGAACGTCTTCTGGTCCCACACCTCGTTCCACCGCGTGTCCTTCTTCTTTCGTCCCAACACCTCACCTCGTGACACACGCTGATCCTTTGCATGTCTGAATGAAGCTTCCCCCACACACACACACACACACACACACACACACACACACACACACACACACTCCTCTGCGCCTGACTATCCGACTCTTTCTCCAGCTCGTGGGATCTATTCAACCAAAGTGCCGATTTCTGCTCTAAACCTCTGAGATTCATTTGAATAAACACTCATTCTGCTGCTCACCACACCAAATATTTATGAGTCACTTCTCCAAAGCCACATGAAGTACTCTGCATGAATTAGATCCACCTCACAGGGCTTATTTAAAAAGAAAAAAAACACTTTAAAGCTGGTTGGCTTGTTACTCCCATTATTTCTATTTCACCAAAAAGTGTTGAAGAACACCAGGAGAAAATGACTACATTTTGACGAGTGCGTTAACAGCATTCCGATTTAGTTTGAGTACACAAATACCAATTGCCCCTACTCACAACATTGCTTCATGAAAACAAAGACAAACAGCCGAGTGTTGCATCTTTTAGGACGTTATCGCTCCACTAATCCACGTGCTGTTCCGGTGGTTACGACGCGTGATACCGTTCTCAAACAGAAGCCTTGTACAGCCTGAGAGACGCTGTTATTTCCCTGAGCACAGCCTCCTAAACTACACACAAAGCCTGGATGTGATGCTGCTTGGAATAGCTGGGCGGAAGTGAGGTCAGGAGGTTACTGGAGGGCCAGTGGGACGGAGGTGGGGGGCAATTTCACACATCATCCTCGTTAAATGCCATAGGAAGGGGGGTGGGGGGTATATTGAAAGGAAGAGAGGAGGCACAGGTGTAATCACATCCATTCTTCAGCCACTTGACCTTTATGGTAGAAAGACTGTTTTTATTGTTCTTATAGTCGTAAACTCATTAGTCATCTTCTGCCTCTTTCTTTTTCCTCAAAGCTTCGGTTGTTCTCTTAGTTGGGTTTTAATGGCCAGCGTGTTTGATAGAGGCGGAATCCAACGACCTGGTATGGAAGCCCATTAGGCTCAAAATGATTCGTACAATGACTTGTACACACTCATTGATGTTCCACAGCCAAATTAAACTAGATTAGAATGGCTTTTGACCACTTTGATTTCCAAAAATTGTAAGTCGCTGAACAATTTGTCAACTGTTACTAGCAAATTAAATATTGCTAGCATGAGTGTAAAATGAGTTTGCTGCGTTAATTGTTTCTAATGCATTTATATTACATTTCAGATTATTAAAATTTGAATGAAAATGTGTTTTTTTAATCGCATTTCAGTTTTACTAAAGTAACACATGCATGTGATATATTCTAATAATTAAATAAAATGGCATACGATATCGTTTTGCTTCTTTATATCTTCTATTATTCATAGTGAGTTTTCTCACTAATGGCCCAGTGGTAATAGAGTAGTTCTTCCTTTATTGTCGACTCTTTTTGAGTCCTTGGTTCAGCTCCAGTTGTTGCACCTTTCATTCCTTGTGCCAGACCCCCCCCTCCCCCCACCATGCGTTTGAGTCCATGTGCGTCACGGAGGTTCTGGCTTCAGACACCAGGAGGATCCAGCCCTCGGGACGCTGTCGGCTGGAATCAGCATTAGACCGGGCTCTCCTTCTCCTGAAGGAAAGCAAGGAGGACGAGGACGAGAGGAGAACGGGGTCGTTAATGAGAGCGAGGACACAAACGCACGCACACGCCTACCAAAACATAAGCCTTGGGGGAGCGGGGGCTCGGCTGCACGCCGCACGTGCCAGATGGAGATGGAGGGAAAGGCGCGCACGGATGTACAGAAAGAAGCGCGCGCTCAGGAGGCCGCGGCGCTGAGCTGGATGTGGCCCACTTAGTTTGGGAACACGGTGTCGCTGCGGCGCTATTTTTGGGACTGCAGCAGTCTAGTTCCAGCCACCGCTGCTCATCACTCGTCTCGACCCCACCCTCACCCCCACCCCGGCCCTAACCCCCAGCCTCTGCCCCCCTGTGATGTCCACTCACATTAGGCTCTCCCACACACACAGTCACGCACGCACACCCTTCCCACTGCATAGTGGGATGGAGAGAGAGAGAGAGAGAGAGAGGTAGTCACAGATGCCTGCACTCGTCCTTCAGCACCAACGACCTGACCCTCTTTTGTGGGTGTCCCGCCGCGTCCTTAACTGGAAAAAACACCGCTGGAATGTCGTTTCGGGGTATTTCAACTTCCCAGATTCAGATTTCCAGAGGACCAGAGACGTTGGAGCACTCTTCATTTCCTCCTTTGCGTTGTGTTCACTCGCCTCTGGTGCTGGAATATGAGTTTGGTTGCTATTTAATCAGATCCTCTCTCTCTCTCTTTCATACCCTTCTCTCCATTTGTGTGTTCTTTCCATCCTTTTACCCCCCACCTCCCCCCTCCTCATAATCATCTCACTGAAAAACAATTTAACACAAACACACCCACCTCAACACACATCCACACACACACGCAAACCCCATCCCACCGTGCAGAGCCCGGGTCTGGACGTCGATGAGAACGGGACGCTGGACCTGAGTATGAGCAAGCGTCTGTGCAGCGGCGGCGACTCGGTGCTCACCCCCCTGGAGCCCATGTCCCCCCAGAGGCAAGCCGCACTGCTGGGCTCCCGCTGCTACGGCATGGGGGACGCAGCCGACTGCTGGGACCTGCCTGTGGACTACACCAAGATCAAACACATAGACGAGGACGAGAAAGAGGTAACGGGGGAGACAGCGAGCCCAAATGCTAGGGGTCCACATAGAACGCACACACACAGCTTACGTATCAGTGATTCCTGTCAAGATGGACGCCCAAGAGATGAAGGAAACAATGTGTATTCTTTGACCAGACGACTACCCTCTTCCCCAACACACATTCATTTGTCTGCGAGATGTTGGAGAAGATGGTTCCGATGCGGCGGATGATGATGATGCGGACGACGCTTTGATGCTTGTAGACGGTGCAGTCGGCATAGTGTCGCTTCCACGTGTCTCGGCCCAAATGATTTCCCTCCAAGCCGTTGATTAAACGCGCCGCCTGCAAGTCAAACATTTGCTTTGCCGTCTGATTGTCTTCCAGGTCTGGCACCTCCCTGCCTCACCCAGTGTTTTGGTCTCATTAGAAAGTCATATGAGGGACTTTTGAGGGAAACCTAATGAATCCGTATGTTAATTGATGTCAGCATTGCCATGCGCAGAGGTACCCGCTCTGTTTGTATCGCGCTCCCCGCATGCCGGCTTTCTGTTTTTACATTTTCGCTGCTCTCCAAAAATGAATTATGCAAAGTAGCACCTTGGGAGGGAATCGGAATAGCTCATCTCATCAAAGAACTGCAGGAAATCAATGCAGCACTGCTGGGTGCGCCTGTCAGAGCGACACGCACGCGCCTCTGACAATGTATGTGCAGGATGTGAATATTCATATGCGTGCGTGTGTGTGTGTGTACCCATGTCTCTCTGGGAGTGCGTCCGCGTGTATGCGCGTGTTCCTTCCCCAGCCTACTTCCCGCCCCGTATGCATGCATGTGTCGTCCTCCTTCCTGTCTGCCTCTCAGCCTGCGCTCCATTTAATTGGAGACGCTCGCCGGCTGACCCAGCATCACACACTCGGAGACAGCTTGAGTGCCGGATAATTTGGGCAGTATCTGGACCCGTCTCCTTATGGCCACTACTGTACGTACACTGAGCACGGAAAGAAAAGAAAGAGGATCTTCATCCAAAGCCGTCGTGGCCCGGCTGAAAGGACTGCAGACAAAGCGCGCGGCCCGCGCGCTGCGCCGCTGCGCCGCAGTGCCATCTAGCAGGCCGACTGCTGCATTACGACAGCCAACTCCCCTCTGTGCCCCGTTGTCTCACGCACAGCGCTCGAACGTGTGCAAACCGCACAGGGGAGCACACGCACGGACACGCACGCTACGCCGAGTCGTTATTTCCTCTCGGGGATCTATTTTCTTGCTCTGTTAGACTGACAGGTGAGGCTCAATAGTCACACAGACTCAACCATTAGCATTCAAATTGACAAGACTCCATGGTCCGACAAGGGTGTGTGTGTGCGTGTAACGGAAGCCAAAGCAAAAGGCTGTTTAATGAGAAACTCTGAGTTTCATCACGTGCCAGTAAATGAAACCCTTTCTAACTGACAGTTGAGAGTGTAATAACATATAATGAATACCTCTCCCCTTTCTCCTCCCCCGCTGCCCCCCCTCCCCCCTCCACCTCTGCTCCCACCCGATCTCAGGCGGACGACCTGGACCCGTTCCACGACCTGCTGGAGGAGCGCTCCTACACCGCAGACGTCAGCATCCCCAGCCCCAAGCCCAAGTACGTCCACTGCAAGGAGGGCAAGAAGGACCTGATCACGTAAGGCCTCCTCCTCCTCACCCCCACCTCTCCTCTCCCCCCATCTCATTACTCTCTTTTGTTTTCATCTTTTCTCTTTGCTCCTCTTAACCTCAGGGAACCACAGCTCCTCTTCGCTTCCACATCCTGTGTTGCTGCATGACTTTTTTTTTTTTGTCCACAGCCATCTCTGAGCTGGAAGCTTCCTCTGATGCCTCCATAGCTGTCTCTCCCTTTCTTTTGATGCTTTGTCTTTATAAGACACAACACTGGCCGTCAGTCTGCCACAGCTAGTGGAGCTGAAACCTCCGTATCGATCACGGACAGTGAAGCTAAACTGGAAACAATGAAAAACAATCGGAAACAACTCCCCTCTCCCCCTTTATTTTTAGACGCCCTCCTCCTTCCATCTGGGCTTATAAATCTCTCTGTTTCTCCGGCGGCAGATGTCCCACGTCGAGGTGTGATGGAAGTGGTCACATGACCAGCAATTTGGCCTTTGACTTCCTTTCGTCCTGGTGGATTGTCTTTATTGTTTTCAGCTTACCTCGACGCTGCCGTCCAACAGCTGTAGGCCGAACGCTCCTCTCTCCCCTGTTAGCCCTCTGACTATTGTAATAAATCAGGAGTAACTGAATTAAAGATGGGATACGTGCTCATCTCTAAGCTGGACCTCGGGACGGAGTGATTCCTCAGTGGGCCGGCTGTGAAGCCTTGTAAGCCTCCCCACAGTGCAACGCAGACCGGGCTTTTCCCCCCACAACACGCTCACGATTCCCCATAAGTTGTGTTCTTTGAAAACAAGCCGACACGTTAATTCAACATGTTTTATTCACTCCGCCCTGTTTGAAGTGGAGTGCAGAGCGCACCCAGCGTCGAAAACCAACGCAGTAGCGTATGAGTTCAAATACTCAGAGGGTTAACTGATTTCAATCAGGTTTTTGTTTCTTATTGCGTTTCCAAATAGTTGATGTTTGTAAATGTGTGCGTGCAGAGAGCCGAGAGGTCTGAGAGAGGACTTTGTGTTACAGCGCTCGGGGGTAACTAATGTTCCACTGGTTGTATTTTTCAGTCTCTCAGGTTGTCCTTTAGCCGATAAAAGCATCCGAAGTATGCTGGCCAACAACGCTCAAGAGCTCAAGTAAGGCGTGAGATGATTTATTGATACGTGGATGATGTTTGTGTCTCGCTCATTCAGCCCCTTATTACAGTGAAACAGGTAACGCACAGCAGCTGCTCAAATATGGAGTCATGGAGTTTTATTTCACTGCTTTCTAAGGAAAATACCTACGGTCTGCTCTATTCAATCTGCTTATATTGTCAACCAATCCAGTCAACAGGACCAGACTATTGATCCTTTTAAGTACTGTTATATTTGTCTGCGTGTACACACACACAGACACACACACACACTCTGCTTTAATTCCCCCCTATCTGTCCTGCTGCTGCAGATACTCACTGGCACAGCAAACATGAATCAGTGATTAATTAATGCACCACTGAAAATAGTCCCCAATGCATGCATTTCTTTGTGTTTGTTTTCTGTTTCCAGATGACAAATAACGTTCCTTATTCCTTTTTTAATGATACTATTTACGAGGCGTTTTAAAAGACGTACGTCTTCAGTAGCCGGGACAGGGAAGTCAGAATGGACTAACAAAGATTTGGTCTTCTAATGTCATTAATTGCTGAAATTAAGAAAAATATAGAATATTACTCTTCTTTAATATATGAAGTATAACTGATAAAGTATCATCTGCCCTCAGATCCCTAAACATCACCTGTTTTAAACTTCACAGCGCAGAGTTAGTTAAATGGTTAACAAATGTACGGCACATCTGCTAGCACCGATCAATACAAATACATATGAACAAAGCCTTATTGATACAAGTGACTTAAATACTAATAAAGTTTTGGCATGTGAATTTCTTTATTTTTCTTAAGATCAAATATTCCTGTTGTGGTCTAGTCTGTCCACGCCCACCACACGGGACACGGGCCCCCTACCATTGGTGCTGAAGCAAATGGCCCAAACAACTATAAATATGCGCACACAACCTTATCCTCGGGATGCTACGCCTTTGCTGTAGACCCTGAGCCCTTTCTGTGTTTTCTGCCCCAGGTGCCCGACACCAGGGTGCGATGGTTCGGGACATATCACTGGCAACTACGCCTCGCACAGAAGGTACGACATACATGGAGCGCTCGCTCCCTTTTTCTCAGCGCCTTGTCTCATGCTACATGAATGACACGTAAACTTCCTTTACTCTGCTGCTTCTCCCTCCCTCGCGCACACTGTGTGCCTCCGCTCTCTATCATTTCTCTGCAGTCTCTCAGGGTGTCCGCGCGCCAGGAAAAGCGGGATAAAGATCATCCACAGCAAGGAGAACAAGGAGGACCAGGAACCTATCAGGTTTGTCCTAGCAGCACTTGCCCGTTTCACCCGGCACAAGTTATTCAGCACTGGCTCTGACAAGAGCGTGTGAAGCCAAATGAGAAGGTGCAGGAGAGACTTCAGAGGCTGTAGCAGTTTAGAGAGATCTCTGGTGGACTCCTGCAGACACACAGGTGAGAGGGAGACGGATGCAGAGAGAGATTGATTGGCCTCCGCCTAAATCCCACAGTGGGCTTGTCGGGCCTCGGGCCAGAAGCTGCATTGATTTCTCCGGTGGTCCAGAGCACAGATAACACACTGTGGCCACTCTCCATCCAACCGCTGTCATTCTGTCGGAAACAAGTAAGGGACTTTGGGATGGCTCGATGGATTATCTAGAGTTACAGGGTCAGGATTTCTGTAAAGAAACATTGCTTTTTGAGTTTTTTAACTGTATTTTTGTATGATTTGAGTACCACGAGCTGGACAACCAATCGATCAAGATTATGAAGTAGCACCGCTGTAAAAGGAGGTAATATGTATCGTAGATTTTGGGGTGGACTGTCCCCTTAAAGCATTGGGGCTTTGGTGGATGTATTAGCTCAACAATTTCCCCAGACTTGTGATCTATGTTGACTCGAGTACCGGGCTCATATTTAACAGAAAGGCCAACGTGGCGACGCGTGATGACCCCCGTATCTGTCTCTGCAGTCAGACAGCTGAACCAAAACCTGGTAGCAGCTATTTACAGACAGACACTCTCACAACCATAGCTAGCTTCAGCTCACAATCCCTTTTGGGAGCTGTGACATTTGGAATCATTTACCGCCTTGTTGCATGTGATTAGCACTGGTGACGATGCCCTGTCAGCATTCCCAAACTGCGATAAGACCGCCAGCGGCACCACTTCAAACAAGTACCTTTGTTTATATCAGAGCGGCGGAGAAAAAGGATGTTGGCGCATGCGTTCTGTGGTGTGTCGGTACTCAGGAGGCAGACACACTGTAGCGTACAGCACACAGCGGGTACACTCACCTGGTCACAATAACTCCATGTCTCCATGAATCAACTACGAAGACGTGAGCAACTTGAAAGAACGCGTGCCAATGAATGGACTACGCCGTTAGTTTGAACATTCCACTTCGTCCCCCCCCCACAGGTGTCCCGTCCCAGGTTGCGATGGACAGGGACACGTGACGGGGAAGTACGCGTCCCACAGAAGCGCATCGGGGTGCCCCATAGCAGCCAAACGGCAGAAGGACGGCTACCTAAACGGCATCCAGTTCACATGGAAGTCCGGCAAGACGGAGGGCATGTCCTGCCCCACGCCGGGCTGTGACGGCTCGGGCCACGTCAGCGGCAGCTTCCTGACACATCGCAGGTGGGTCAGGACGCTGGGTTGCGCTGCTAATATTGGAAGAGTTGGTTTTCCTTTCATTCATCGTGTTACGAACCATAGGAACCTTTGAGCGTTGAAGTCCACGACAAAGAAAAAGGATGGACACAGTAAAACACTTGGTTTTGTACAGATTCAATAAATATAACTCGATTTAACGGTATTATTAACCGTGATATTTGGAGTTACTACGAGAAAGCTTTCATTTGGTGCTCTTTTTTGGCGGCTCCTGTGGACCGCTACTACTGTGCGCTACTGTTTCCCTTTCACCCGTAGTTTAAGTGTAAAACGAAGTTTTTTATAAATATTGGGATAATATTGTTATCATGAATCTTTTGGCAACAATAACCCTGTAGTTATAATTTGATATTGTGATAGCCCCATTGGCTAAGCTAGCGTTTCCTCTGATCGAACGAGCAGCAAAGGAAGCATGGCAAGACTTTCTTTAATGGAATGTTTCCTCCTAACCTCCCTATACGAGTGTGTAATACACTGAAACAATGCTTCTCCTTGTCGCTGCCTGCAGTCTGTCCGGCTGTCCGCGCGCCACCTCGGCCATGAGGAAAGCCAGGCTCTCCGGAGTGGAACTGCTAACAATAAAGCAGCAATGTGCCGGCAACGGTAACCGCAACTCCCACTCGGCCACACAGCCGAACCAATCAGCAAACCGTGTCCGACTAACGGCCGACACCAAGCTACAGTGTCATATTGTGCCTTTTGTAATTAGTTGAGTCCAACACATAGACTGTTAATCGAACGCATGACTGAGGGCTCGCTGATGTGTCACTGCCGCTCTTCCTCTGCAGGACTGGAGCATGAAGAGGACATCAAACAGCTGGATGCAGATATCAAAGATTTAAGTGAATCAAACTCACAAGTGGAAGCAGATATGATCAAACTCAGAACACAAGTGAGTCCCTTCTACCTCCAGCGTCCAGTGTGTTAATGTACATGTGAGCCAATACAGCGCCATACCGTAACTTCCTGTCACCCCCCTGTCCTCCCCTCAGATCACAACAATGGAGTCCAGCATGAAGTCCATAGAGGAGGAAAACAAGGTGATTGAACAGCAAAATGAATCTCTCCTGCATAAGCTGTCCCACCTCAGTCAGTCACTGACTAACAGTTTAGCTAATGTCCAGCTCCCTCATATGGTAAGGGCCAACAGGAACAGTAGGCCAGCAAGGCGCAGAACATAGCCGCGCGTAGCACCTATATAGTGTATATGTAGCACCTATGTAGAACCTATATAGCGTCTATGTAGCACCTATGTAGCATCCATGTAGCACCTACACTGTATATAGCATCTATGCAGCACCTAGGCTATATAACATATATGTAGCGCCTATGTAGCATATATGTAGCACCTATGTAGCATCCATTTAGCATACATGTAGCATCTATGTAGCGCCTATGTAGCATCCATTTAGCATTCATTTAGCATACATGTAGCATCTATTACGATCCAGTCTGATCTCCAAAACCTGTTTGTAAAAATGTATACGAAAATCTTGGACATACAAATTCGTAGTGATACATACGAACTAAATAGGGACTGCAACTGATGACGTCACCCTATTCAAAGTGAATGGGGACCTGCACCCCGTTAACACACTTTGTGAAGTCTAACGATGTAAAATAAACGTGTTATGATTGCAATTTTAACGAGAAATAAATGTTAACTTGTAAGAATAGAATACTAACCCTAACCCCCTCAAAAGATTCAACATGGCGGAGAGACGTTCACTCAAGAATCCAACATGGCGGAGAGACGTTCACTCAGTAATCCGACATGGTCCGCCATGTTGTTCACTCAAGGGGCGTGGTCAACCACCGCCAGTTCGCATTGTTACGAATTTGTATGTTCAAGATTTTTGTACACATTTTTACGAACAGGTTTTGGAGATCACGTTGTACTGTGCATGCCGAGTCTAAGTCAGCATTGATTTACCTTCCAAACAACGAGGGGGAGTTGTGAGCTGAGGTTTGATTGGCCATTTCTTTCACAGTGGTAGCATCTCCAACAACATAAATCTGTGATACACTCAACAACAAACATTGAGGTTTTACCATTATACAATGATTAAAGTGTATAGGAAATGGATTTGTTTCAAGTTTGAATAAAAATATTCATGAACTTCAGACCCTGGATAGTGAAATAATCATAAAAAGGCATTACATTTAGTTGTTTTAGAGTAGTCATACATCCTGTTTTTTATCCCTTGATATTTCCTTCTTCCATGACATCCTCTTGCATAATGGATTAGTTAACATGTATTTATTGACAAAGAATCCGTCTTCAGTTAAAAATTGTCTATGTCTATGTAGAAAGCTCATTTTAAATATCCTCCTTTTTTATTTCAGCAGTGTTTCTGATAAATCCTGACTCCATTTGTCTTCCAGCTTCTATTTTCCTGTTCTTTTAAAGTCTTCTGTGTGTGGCACTGTATCAAATACTGCCCTCTAGTGCTTAATGTAAGAATAACCACGTGGTTTCTAATATAAACTTGTCCGTGCTCTCTCTCCGTAGAAACCACTGGCACACAAAGAGCTTCCTCTGAGGAACAACAGCTGCTTACAGCTGCACCAGCAAGTAAGTTGTTATGGAAGCAAAGAAAGGAAATTCAATCATAATACGTAGCGATGTCATACATTTCACAACACATCCAAGCTGATAAGATGATTCATAGGGACAATTACTCCAGTGTTGAGGCCGAGCACTGCAGATGGCCGCCGCTGTGTCCTCCTAACCTTCAATGGATCTCTACTAAAAGAGTCTGACAACTTTATGGACATGGATGGAGTTTTGCTGTGGCAACAAGCTCCCACAGCAATGGGACGTTGGGAAACATCTTTTTTTTCATATTTTTTAAGTGGCAATCAGGCATCAACTCTCAGTCACCAAAACTGAAAATATGGTTGCAATTTTTAGTTAGCTTGAATTTTAAATCATTCTAATCATATATAGTTATAATGGAACATACAATAATTTGCTATTTACTGTCCCTATGGTTCATGTGGAAAAAATTGTGCTACTCATGGGAACCGAATGCCAAGAATTGGATTCCAACTTTTGTTAGCAATGGTTACCAGGCAACCCTTACTGTTGATGGCAGCCTGTATTCATTTGAGCCGGAGTATGTGGATGAAGCGCTCCTACGAAGGAAGAGGGCAAGAGGAGAGAGAAGGTCGACAGACAGAGGCACCTCTGCACCACAGAAGAAGAACGGCACCTGTCACAGTCCCATATTTAGCCAAGAAGAGTTCTCTCCTGGAAAAGGAACGTCGCTCTGTGTAGTTCTCCTTCATGACTGGAC
The DNA here is from genome assembly GCF_964276395.1 of Gasterosteus aculeatus. Classification (NCBI taxonomy): domain Eukaryota; kingdom Metazoa; phylum Chordata; class Actinopteri; order Perciformes; family Gasterosteidae; genus Gasterosteus; species Gasterosteus aculeatus. The sequence continues at coordinate 16,837,886 of NC_135703.1, forward strand.
TTACTCCAACAAACCGTTGCCCCCCACTAGATACAAACGTATGAGAAATCAGGGTCCAGGTTGAGAAATATCCACCCGTGTCAAACTATTAAATGTCCCGTTGCCTCTGCCTTCCTCTAACAGCCTCCGCGTTGTGTCTTTGGTCCCGCAGGAGCCAATAAGCGAGCAGAACTTTGACGCCTACGTCACCACCCTCTCGGACATGTACTCAAACCAGGACCCGTACCAGAGCCCAGAAAACAAAGTCCTGTTGGACAACATCAAGCAGGCGGTTCAAGGGATTCAAGTGTAGCCGGTCAGCAGAGGCCGAGACTTTGGTTCCCCAGCAGGTGTGGCCCCTGAATCAACAGCCAGTGGTGGTTTGGTCTCACATAGTGTTATATATTCTAAATTCTGCTCCTTCAAAAAAATACTAAGGGGTGCGATACTTATAAAAGACCTCTAGATGATTTTTTTTTCCGGGCCTTGCTTTGAGGAAGAACACAAGAAGAGTCATCGGCAAAATAGTTTTTGAGGACATTCACATTTTGTACGTTTTCATATGAGCTGACATCGTGTCATGTAATGTTTCTAGCTGCTCATGTATGCACATTTTAGTGTATATTTCCGAACAGTAAGCTAATGATAATAGTTCGGGAGTTCTTTTTATTGCTCGACAGCAAAGGATTTTAGATGGAAAAAAAAACTGGACAGTGGAGTAAAAAAAAAAGGAAGCTACTAAATTTTCTCCCCACTGGATGATTTGGGACTGTATGATTCTAGATGTTTTTTTATTTTGTATTCTTCTTCTTGCGTGTGGTTTGTTGAAGAGCAAGAACCAGTTTGCAAATGGCTTTGTTTTGGGACAATGCTTCAGAAATGTTTGTGTTTTCTTTTGAAGAAGTAAAAAAACCAGAGGTTTTAGCTGTTGGTGGGGGCATTTTAAACTGGTGCTGTAAATGAATCCGCAGAGGAAACTGACCTGATGTATGTATGAATGTACGAATGAATAGTTCTATTGTAAACATCATTACACGGAAACCCGACGGTGGAAAATCCCATAATCTAGGAGAGCCAATTCATTCCTAGAGGAACGCATGGTCACATGCTCACCCGAAACTAATCTCAAATAGAATGGCGTGTGAAGACAATGACCACATTCTAGCCTTTAGCTATCAAATCTGCGCAATTTGGTGACTCGTGTTGTTTTGACTAAGTAACGTCAGCGATATAATAACTAAATCAGTCGTTTATTGTAGGTACGGAATGCAATCTGCGGTGGAAAAGAAAAAAAAAAAGGTTGGGTATATGCAATTTCTTGTTTGTAAGCATAGCGGGGTAACACAACATCTTTTTAATATATGTAAAATATTGATTTTTATACAAATCTTTTAATACAGAAAAAAGTCTTTTTAAAAGGGAGGGAACCTGGACATTGCGTTTTAGAAGGGAAATGATATGAGTTCCACTTGTTTTTCTGTACGACTTTGCACAGGGACACCTTCGTTTCCATGTTCTGATGTTCTCACAGAAGCTGAAAGCAGTACCCCGGAGCCCGAAGGAGGCTTTCAGAGGGTTTTGTAAAGAGTATTTATAGAGTATGACAGCGGGACTTACAGGGTCACTGTCCCCACTTATGTGCCAGTAGACTATTTGCACTTGTCCTTAAAGATATTACCCTTGCGTACGGCGGCGTGCAATTTTTTTTCCAGACGACCTCTTTGGCACCGGATTGGAGAAAGCAACTGCTCGGAGCCACTTGGAATCAGAGAGGAAGGAGGTTTGAACCACTGCAGTGATACTTATCAAGTGTAATAACTTTCATTTTTGCTATGTTTTAGGACGATGAAGTTACCCCCCAGCAGCACTTTATATCTAATCACTGTATAAAGGATTAAATAGTCAATCAGTTCAAGGTTTATAAAAAAAGAATTAAAAAAAGCTGAAGAGATGGTGAGACGAGACCTGGGAGGGGGGGCGCGATCCAGCGTGCGCCCCTCCCTCGGCCATGTTCAGAATAGCCTTTTTTGGGGGCTGAAGCAAAAAGGTGCTTGTCGTTCACCTGATGGAGTCTCATGTATTGTACTTTACTGTCCTCCTTTCGGGACCGTTACTACCCATCATCCATGACTGCATAGGCCTTTTCCACAGCATCGTGTCTGCAGCTTTTTCGCCAGTACAGTAACGCTTCGGTAGAGTAATAGCTGGCAGTTTTCTCAATTAAGTCTCATAATCAGTAAAAAAGGGAAAGGTGGATTTTAAAGCACAAACCGGCTGCTCATGTGATGTGGGTACGTAAATAACAAATGGGAATAGAGTTACCTGTGACTGTCTATAGGGAACACAAACAGGATTAGGAAGCTGACTTTTCATATAAATTATAGTGAATTCATAAAAGTTTTATTAATTTATCTGAGGCGATTCATTCTTACGGTTGTTTTTCAGTGGCCATCGACAAAGAAAGGATTTTGTATAAACTATTGTGCTCTCTGTGGAACTGAAGTTTGATTTATTTTTGTACTACACAGCATGGATTTGTTGACATTTTAATTTTGCTATAAATGTGTGAGATCACAAGTTGCTGTGATATTTCATTTATAAATTGTGAACTTTGTACAATTTTTTGTCATGCTGGATGTTGACACATCTTACTCTGAATAAAGTAAAAGAAAAAAGGTTTTTCCAGAGCTCCGTGAAGTGATTTAGTCCAGGTGCTCCTTACCGGTCAGTCCGTTTTATGTGTGTTGACCAGTATCACAAAGCGCCTCGGGGAGAGGGATGTCACAACTGAGCCAAAGAGGAAGTGAACAGATTTGTCCCTTAAATACTTACTGGGGCTGAAATAAGGACACTCCTCCGTGTTCATGTGCTCACACTTAGGATTAGTTATAGAAAGTGGTGGAATGTAAGTATACAAATATAAAGTATGTGATGGATTTATACCTACTGCCCCTCTGTGATAACGAGTCTCTGTGGTCATTCCCAGCTTCTTCATCTTTCTTTTGTGTGTCGTCTGAATAGTTTTTGTTCTCTTTGTAGTCTTTTTGAATCTCTTTGCCATTGTTTCAGTTGCTGGCTGACATTTTGAGTCTCTTTGTAGTTCCTCTGTGGTTGTTTTGCTCTTTTTATAGTCATTGTGAGTCTTTGTTATCTCTTTTCATCTGTTTTGTAGGTAACTTTTATCTCTTTTCAGTCCCCTCCGAGTCTCTTTATGGTAACTGTTCCTTTGTAGCCAGGATGGATGGATCACATAGCGTTTCTTTTGCTCCCTGCTCTCTGTTGTATCTTTTACAGCTATTTTGCATCAGGTTGTTTGGTCTCTTTGATAACATTGTGTAGGTGCAGGACAGGGGGGCTCCTGTCCTTGTGCTGTTAATTATATTCCATTGAAAACAGTATTTATACACATTGACATTTTGTTCCTCTTCCTCAGTGTATCCAGTGTCTCCCTCTCTCGCTCTCTCTTTTATAGCTGTAATTTGCAGAGGTGTTGCATACATACATATGTCAGTGTTGTTGGTCTGCCGCACCGCGTCGACTAGCCACAGCTCTCAAATCCACACGCATGACACATGGACAATATCAGATGGTAGATATTCCTCACTTTAAATTAACTCTCTCATAACTTTAGAAGTAGCAACAGGGGATGGAGAGCAAAAATGATCAAGGCCTCCTTGAGAATTGAACGCACTAATGCATATTGGTAGCAAAGGATATTGTTATTATGCTCGCTGTAAATAAAATACCACAGTCCATGGAATATTCTAAAACAAGGCTTGCACTGTAAAGTTTACCCGAGCTTCCAAACTGTCATGCTAACAATAGCATGTGGGGCCGCATTGTGAGGAGCAATGAGACAGCAGTATGCCAGCAAAAGGAGACACAACTACCTCCCTGACCGACACACAACACAACCACCATGAGTACTGACATGGATTGATACTGAGTGGAGTTCCAATCTGAGATAATAGACCAATCAAAGGTGTAAACTACCAGTTTACTCTGAGCTTGTAGTGTAAAACAGGCCGACTGTCACTCCTCGATAGGCCGATGTGGTATGAGAGATAAAGTCATGGAGCTTTACCTTCAACGTTTTTCCAAGATGGTTTATGTAATGTTGATATTAACATCAAATCTGAATAAACTTTTTCAAAATGATGCAACGTCATCATTCCGTGTGCCGATGCTCATTAGGAAAACATAGGTGTTATCTCTACATTAACCAGCAGATGTCAGCAAACCATTTAACATATAGGCCTCAGTCTACGTGTTGGATGACTGGCTTTATGTAAAAGCTGTTTTAATAATACTCAGATGTCCACTGATTCTATTTTATTGTTGAACATGTAGTACCATCCGGCATCTATGATCCATGCACGGTTTCTTGCTCTCGCTTCTGATTGTGACCACGTACCCGCGCGCGTTACCTGGGCCAACACGTCTACTTCATTATGCACACCTGTGATCATCAACACGTTGATTAGCCCACGGTCGGAATCCTGAATTAGCCTAACTTGGTTACGTTGTGGAGCGGCACGGTGGCGTGGTGGTTAGCACTGTCGCCTCACAGCACGAAGGTTCTGGGTTCGACTCCGCCCAGTGACCTTTCTGTGTGGAGTCTGCATGTTCTCCCCGTGTCTGTGGGGGTTCTCCCCGGGTGCTCTGGCTTCCTCCCAAAGTCCAGAGACATGCTCTGGGGATCGGGTTTATTGGGGACCCGTAGATGTGTGAATATGAGTGTGAATGGTTGTAAGTCTCTGTGTGGCCCTGCCATTGGCGACAACCAGTCCAGGGTGTAATGTGTCTTTCGCCTGAAGGTATAGACTCCAGCAGCCCCCCCACATCTGCAGGATAAGAGGTTTGGCGATGGATGGTTACATTTTTTGTTAAGAGAGAGTGGTGAGTATATTTTGAAGTTATGTGTCGTGCGAGCAACAAGAGTATTCTGTCCTGCAGTTTAACGCCACAGACCTATTTCAGGCAGTTTAACAACAACATGAAAGAAGGTGCTTAATACAAAATGCGCTTGAATTATATAGTCTAGGAGCATTTTTGATTATCAGGATAATATGGTAACATATATTACATATCAGGATGTTTGCAAGATTTGTGCAAAGTAGGTGTTCTGCCTATGAGTGTCGGGTTTAGTTCTTTGTATGGGCATGTTATTCTAAAACGGGGAACAGTTGCTTCCTGTTGAACTGCATTTGACCCAGTTAGTGCCTGCATCTCTTTGCAACATGTTTGTGTGCTGGTGTTGTGACTTGTAATGCATGTTGTTCGTGCAATCCAGCCTTTAAACTTTTCGATCTTCTCCAACCTCCTCGAAACCCCTAGTCGTCTTCCTGAGTTCCTCAGGGTTCCGTCCTGGGTCCCCTCCTCTTCTCGCTCTACACCAACTCTCTCGGTGCTGTCATTCGCTCGCCTGGCTTCTCCTACCACAGCTATGCCGATGACACCCAACTAATTCTCTCCTTCCCTCATCCGGACACCCAGGTGGCAGCACGGATCTCTGCCTGTCTGACTGACATCAATCAGTGGATGTCCGCCCACCACCTGAAAATCAACCCCGACAAGACTGAACTACTTCTCTTTCCGGGAAAAGATTCTCCGACCCAGGACCTGACCAGGTTTGGCAACTCCGTGTTAACGCCCACTTTGACTGCTAGGAACCTCGCCGTGACACTCGACAGCCGACTCTCCCTGACTCCCAACATCACTGCGACAACACGATGCTGTAGATACACGCTCTACAACACAGCGTGGAGGAGACGACTGCGAGCGAGACATTTACAAACCAACTTATCGATCCAGCGCGTGGAAACATTTTGGCTTTTGCAAACACGGAGGTGTTCTAAATAAGTCGGTCGCTGTTTGTAGAATATGTAGAAGACAAATAAAAAACCACGGAAACGCGACGAATCTTTCCGGCCATCTACTAAGGTGCCGTGGGATTAAACAACGGCGACAGTCAGGACCTCTAGCAGCGTCACCGCTGCAGCAGCAGCAGGCACCTCAGGCCTCGCCAGCACCAAACTCAACATCACAGGAACAATTGCCAAGTTTTTCTGTAAAGACATGCGACCCTACAATGTGGTTGGAAATCCGGGGTTCTGTGAATCGATCCAAACATTGTGTAATTATTGTCTAATGTTTACATTGAAAATGGTTGCACTTGATTAAAAAAAAAGGTTAATACATTTGCCACTGATTGTTGTTTGCTTGTTTATAATACCCATAATTAATTTAAACCTGATTTCCTTACAAGAAACAACAGGGATTTCAGAAAGTTTGCCTGCACTGTCCAGTAAAGTTACTGAATTGATTTCAAGTCACTGAATCGAATCGAATCGTTCTAAATTAACCCAGATTGTCCATGAATCGAATCGGCAACCATGAATCGTGATTCAAATCGAATCGTTGTTAAAATGAATCGTTACACCCCTACTGCGCAGGTACTGATTCAGGCTCTTGTCATCTCCCACCTGGACTACTACTCTCTCCTGCAGGTGTCCCTGCTACCGACATTCGACCTCTGCAGCTCATCCAGAATGCAGCAGCTCCACTGGTCTTTAACAAAAGGATAGGCTGCAGGCGGGACCTTCTCCAGGGGCCCTGAGCCAAGCTAATGCTAAGCTAACACTAAGCTAACGCAAAGCTAGTAAAGTGAACATGTGCTTTCTTAGCATGCCTTTGTTCTTTTTGCTAATTCTACTCTTCTCTCTTCTACTTTTGAACATGACTGAACATCATTGCTATTATTAATAAGGACCAGCATATGCTTTCTCAAGTAAGAGTCTACTTTATTGTTTAAATATAATTAGTTCCCTGTACTTTACCGTATTATTTTATGTTGCTTTATAAATCCAATTGATAACATAAATACATTTTACACCATTACATTTCACTTTTAGCTATTTGACAACTATCCGTAGCACTAAAATGACATAATTATTTTGTATGTGTGGAACATTGATAAAGCATCAATAAACCTGCGCGTATCGATTCAAACATGTTCTTCTGTACTTCTGACTAAAATGTTGGACTCTGCTAAAGTAGTATTTTTTACACGTTTACTTTAATTATATACGTTGTTATTTTAATTAAGGTGTACTAAGTTACACCAGTATGTTCCTAAAAAAGCGATTTTAAAGAAATTACGAGATAATATGAAGTTTCGGTAGTTTGACATGATCATCAGGTATTTAACGTGTGTGTTTCATTACAGCAGTTGAGGAGGACCAACTGCAATTTCATTGGATGACATTAAGTTCAGCGATCATGAATCAGTGTTCCAGTGCCACACACACACACACACACACACACACCTACACGTACGCACCCGCCTCCCCGCCTGTCTCCCCCCCCCTCGCCTGCCTCCCCCCCGGTCTCGCTGACCGTGGTGTGGGTGTGCGTGCTAGCGGCAGCTAGCGGTCTGCGCACGGCTCACTAGCTAGCAATGGCGCTGCGGGCTGGCCAGCTTCTCCCTCCGTGTGTGCTCGCGCTGTCTTTGTTGTTGCTCGCCAGCGGCCCGCGGCTCGCGCTCTGCTGCCCGAGTCGCTGTTTGTGCTTCCGAACCACCGTGAGATGTATGCATCTGAACCTGGACACCGTGCCGGCTGTGTCGCCGCAGACCACCATTCTGTAAGTAGCTTTTCCCCCTCAACGGAGACGCCGCACGGGGACGCAGCGAACGCTCCATTTCGCACTTGTACATATTTGTTTTTTCACTTGAGGCCCGCGTTAAAGCTTTAATGGTTGTGTTAATTAGTCCGTGTTAAAAAAGCAACATCGTAGAAGTCTTGAGCCACTGCTGAAAGTAGTGCGGAGGTTGTTTCGCTGCTTGGGAAAGTTTCCCCCCGGTGGGTTCAGCTGGTGGAGGTGGACCAGCAGAGGTTTGGGGTCACACACAGCTGGAGAAGTCGGCCTCAAGCGACGCGGAGTCCCACCACATGAAAGCGCTTCTGCCACTGAGGTGTTCACATCTCCATCATTGAGACATTTACAGCCAAACAATAAGCGAGAGTCCGATAAGAGTTGAGCCTCAGTCCAATATTCGTTCGGAGCGTTGAAATGTTTACGTCCTAATATCCATGGAGCAGTTCAAGAACCGCCGTGACAAACGGGCTCCTTCATCACTACACCACATTGTGATGGAGATGTGGAGAAGCTCCTAAAGCCGCTTCCTCCTCTGCATTGAGAAAAGCTAAAGTTGTGCTTGGATGGGTTTTGGTGCCGCTAATCTCCATGTTTGACTTCCCACCTCCCAAGATGAAAGGGAGGGAAATACTTCTCGGTTGACATACACTTGTGAATGGGGCTGTTTGTCAGGACACAGGTCTGTTTATAATGTAGCTGCCACAAGAAAACAACGGTAAATGTGCATCTCAGGCCACGATGCACAGACCTGTAAATGTCCTGATCCAGGCCGGGCACGGTGGGACAAAGAGACACTCGCCTGGCCTCGTGTCATTTGGGGTCAGCCCACAGACTTACTGCCTAGATACCCCCAGAGGACAGTCTTCTGGCTGGGTCTAAATCTGGTAGAGGGACCAGGAGAGCATCAACCACTTGTTGCTTTTGCCCCCTTGCCCCGACGTACTGCTCAGCTTCATCCCATTCGGTTCTATACAATATTTACCCCAAACTGTTACGTCTGCAGTGAGAAAGATCTGATCCTTGGCTGCAGTTTGTGGTCTGTTTGCTGTGGCTAATTGCACTAAGCCTCATAACATGCTAGTCTGAATGGATTTTAATAGAAGTTGTCTGTACAGCTTCTAACAAAGTGTCTTTTTCCTCCTGGTTGTTTGCTTGTAATCTACACTGCTGTGAACTTGTCATTTATGAATCTAAAACATATATATCAGGGACATATTCTAATGTACACTGGGATTAGATTGGTTCTCTGTATTGGCTGATACCCAAAGTCCACGTATCGTAAAATTGGGATTACAGTGTACTGTGATGAACGAGGCTCTTAAACACAGTTGCGGTAAACAAACATTTTCTTTGCATACTTGGCGGTTGGCAGTTAAGAAGTTGTTCAGTGTTGGCTGTGTGCGCGTGTGTGTGTGTGTGTGTGTGAGAGGTTTTAGGGTCACCCAGCTGGAGAAGTCGTCATTAGTGTTCAGTGAATGGCACGAGTGTGCAGGTCGTGAGTAGAATCTGGTGCTTTGGCACAGGAAGCCCGCTCGCTGGATGTTGTCGGTTGTTTGCTGTGTCCTGGCAGGAGACACATTTCCATGGCCGCCGCCTCCTTTGAGTCCTACCTGGTTGTTCTCTGTGTAAATGTCCTTTGCGCTCACGGCACACAGCGGCGGCCTGGTCTCACTGCGTTGTGTGGAATTTGCTGCAGTCAGGCTTTGAGAGGCGCTCGGTCTCTGCAGCATTATGGAATGCAAAGCAGAAATCTCCAGAGCGTCACTCATTTGCGCAGCGAGATTGGGCCGAGGATAGTTGCTGACAGGATCTCAGCGGGCCCCCTGGGGGCCCCTTGTTTTGGCCCATCCTATGCAGGACAGCTGGTGAATTCAGAAGAACTCTGGTGCACATTTCCTTCTAGATAAGTTCCTGGAAAAAGTACCGTAAATGAATCCAGAATTTAGGCTGTTTCCCACATCGACGGTTAATACATTTCAGCGTTTGCTGCGCCCCAGAAATATACCACATGTTGGAACTCATACAAAGGAGAATGAGTTAGTGTTTATTGTGCTCTGTCTACCAATGCTTTCATTGTCCTATAGGCTATCCATAAAGTGTTTCCCAAATTTGCATAGGAAAGTGCTATATAAAGGCGTAATTTATATCTCTGCTAATAATGTGTTACTGTGATATCCGGGAAATTAGACTGATCGGCCAGTTAGAGAAAGCCAATGGACTTTAGTACCTATGTGGCACCGGGGATTATGGACAGCTGAAACAAGTGTTGCATGCTGTAGTCTAGTGACGACGTACCTATTTGGGTTGGAGTATCCTGTGGAGGGCAGTGGTTCCAGCTGTGGCCTGCAGTGTACATTGTTTAAGTGACAAGCAACAAACGAATAAGCATTAAAGGCAATTTCAAAATGCCTAGCAAAGGTCTTTGGTGCATCATCATCAGCATTCCCAGCTGAAGAAATACTATCTTGGTGCAAACATAGATGGAACCAGTGGTTAAGGAAACATGATGTGCTTTGCAGAGAGCCATCGCAGCCATGTTTGGAGATCCTGGTCCGATGTTCCAGCGCGGAGCCGGCCATGTTCGTGTTTAACAATGACTCATGCACGCCCGAGAGTCTTTGGCAAGCCCACTTGGGCTCATGTCACAGAGCCAAAGGACGCCCCTGACTGGAGGGGAGAGAACGAGAGGAGCGGTCCACACATGGAACTCAGATGGTGGTGGAGTTGGGCAGCAGCCAGGTCCACTCGTCGTCATGGCTCAGACGAGAGCTTAGAGAAACCTCCTTACAGCTACGGTCAACAGTTTAGGATCATTTGGTTTTATTTTTCTTTAATACTCAAGGGTTTATACCGTCCGTGGTAAATGCATGGCACCACAGTGGCAGATACTTCTTGTTGCTCCAGCTTTCCTGCCACTCACAGTCCTTGTCTGACCGGTCAGCTACAAACATGCATCCAGGACAATAATCGGCAGCTACAAACATTTGCCAAATATAAAAACACAGCATTTTTGTGGGGATTTCTGTCCATCATTTGTGTTAGTGCTGCTGTTTGTGATTGCGATGTTGAACTAAGTTTAAACTTGGTGTTCTAGTGCTACGACTGGTCACAACTGCACTGCAGGTTTCCAACATAACTAACAGATCAAAATATATACAATCATGTCGAGGTTATCCACAAAACAGACCAGACATAAGTGATATCCTTTCAGTGCCACACTGATGTATTGGCCCAGAGCATTATCTAAAACCTCACTGGCTTTCCTCTCGGATACGATCCTGGTAATGAAGCGTTCCTATTTTGGTGTCAAACCTCTGAGTTGCCCGGCAAAAGGAGCACATGTTTTCTTTCTTTTTTTTAAGTCCATGCCACTGAGGGACATGAAAATTTAGTTCAGTTTTTGGTTTGACAGCTGTCTGTTGCTAGGGTTGCCATTACCAATTGAGGTGAGGGGCAAACATCCCTACAAAGTTCCAAGTTGGCTGCGATGCTGTTTTTGTTGTTTGCCAAGTGAAAAGAAGAAAAGACTTTGACGCAAATTGTTTTCCTGTGATATAGAGTGGACATAATCTTGGGTTGCAAAACGGCGGAACATTTTCCAAAATCTTTGATGGTAAAATAAGCTCGATCTACGCTGGATGCAGCTGGTTGGGAACATTGTGTGCCATCGAGTCCCGGCTGCCCCATGTCTCAAGTCGTCCCTGAGCAAGACACCTCACCCCTAATAGCTCCCCGGGCAAAATGTGAAAAGCCATGGGTTTAAAGTGTAATGTAACTCGCTTTGGATAAAAGCGTCTGCTAAATGACCTGTAAATGTGTATGACATGTGTGTGACATGTAAATCGTTGTGTTGGTTTTGTTTAGAATATTCCCGGATTTCTGTAACCCTTGTCTGAGAGTTGATGGTGTATTTAATTAGTTCCCTGTGGTTCCCTAAGCTCTGTAATTGTCTGGTGTGAGTCACTCTGTCCCTGAATCACCCCAGTGGACCTGCAGGTCTCACACACAGCGTGTCCCTGTCTCAGCAGACAGATTGTCTAGTCTAAATAGGCCCTTCAGATTCTCTTTTGAGAAATGTACGGCTTGAGTTTAGTTTATGCCAAAAAGCCGCAGTGCAAACAACTGAATGTAATAATAAAATGAGGCATTCGCTCTTTTCACGCTCTCATTTCATCTTTTTGTGTCTCTTTCCTTATTACCCTGGCCAGTTAAATATGAGCCTAAGTGTTCATGAGAAACTACTTTTATCAGAAGGAAATCAAAGCATCTTATTTTTCCCTCATTGTATTAATGCTGTAACTGTCACATTGTCATGTCCTTTGTGTTTTGGCATTACCCAGAGTACCGTGCAGGGTGGTTAGCCTGGCTGTTTTATAGTTTCCTCTGGCGCAGTGCCATCCAAAACACACTCAAATGAGTCTTGATAAGTGCTGGAAAAATATAATGAAGCACGCTAATTTTTTTGTGGTGACTAGATGAACAATTTCTTGAAAACCAATGATTTGTTTCCTAAACGTCCTCCATACATATATCTGCTTTTCTCCTGTTTATTAACAATAAAACATGAAAAAGCAGCTTTATAGATCATCTCGTTCGGCTGACAAAGTCTAGTAAATACTTGGTGTTTATTTGTAAAACAATTGGCGTTTGTGTTTGTTACTGTTATGAATTAGGATCCTGTTGTTGTGTTGTGAAGCATGGCGTGCTTTCTGTGTTCCGATGGATGGACGCCGTCAGGTTTTGGCTCAAGCACAACGTTTTTATTAACAGATCCACAGACAAAGCAATCACTCACACACACACACACACAGTTCAAAGGCCAATTTTCAGGTCCACAGACAGCGAGCCTGAGAGCACCCAGGGGATACAACCAGGGGCCGACCCGCGGGCTCCGCTCAATACACGGCGCGCTGCCCGCTCGAAGCGTCGCACATTTCCACCTGTCAGTGGCCTACTTGGAAAAATACCCATACACTTTATTCACACTATACACAGTTACGCTATACATTATATTTATAATACAGACAGATGAGATGCAGCGCTCTGATTGGTGTAGAGTGAGTCACAGGGTGTGCGTTATTTAAGCCATAAGGTACAAGAGGCTGTACTTTATCGTCCATTAATGTAACAGTTCGCTGCCACCGAACGTTGCGTATCGCATTTCCGTTTGCATTCAGTTTGTCTAGTCTAGAGAAGAATAGTCCCCGTACGTGCATGTAAACAGCATTGGGTCTCCTCGCAGGATCTCGCACCATCTTCATTCACATCGCTCGTGACGTCCACCTTATTTGTCCGGTTGTGAAAGCTTGCATGGCCTGAAACCGATCATTTGTGGGATTTCCGGGTCTTATTTCGGCGATCGCCACCGAGCACCGGTCGCACAAAATCTAACCGGTTGCTTTGATACGGAACGCTCGGGTAAATGTGAAGCGCAACTGTACATTATCGCGCAATAATGCACACCCCGTGACTCACTCTCAACCAATCAGAACGCTGGATTCCATCTACCCGTATTATAACCAGCGATAATTTCCCCGGTATCCCCTATGGCCAGTCCGCCCCTGGATACATCGGTGCTGATGGCGCCATCGCTGATACCGATCACCTTCCATCGGTCGACGATAACGCTGCTCACTCAGCCCGCTTCACAAAGAAACAATCACTGAGACGCACGTACACACGGCCAGAATACTGACCACCGACCAGGACAAACGCTTCACGTCACACACCCACAGCCATCACAAAGGAGACTGGAGGTTTCAATACATGTGTTCACAGTATACAGGACCGTGATGTTTGAGCCAGTTCACGTGAAGCTTTGAATGAACGCTGGGGAACATTTGATTAGAGTGACCCCAGAAGGGATCAGACGCGGTGCCTTTGTGTGTGACGGGTGCTGTTTGAACTAGCATGTAGAGCTGCTCCCCCCGTCTCCTCACCTTATCGCTTCTAGCTGGAGGCATGTAGGCAGGACGGCCCCTGCCTTGGCATGTCGGAGGAGGCCACTCTGCACACCGGGCCCATTGCTTAGGACAATGGTTCCAAAACCATTGCAGGCCCCTAGCGCCGTTACACACGGCTGTCTCTTCTTGTGAAGCCCAAGGACAAATATGCCTCATTGGTTTGTTGTGTGTCGGGTCACCTCTTACAGCTCAAACTGACTACCATCTGATTTACGCATTACACCAGTAATCTGTCCATCTCGGTTGGGTTGCTGAGAGTTTACACAGAAACAGGAATCAAAAAGAAACGAATGTATAGCATTATTAATGCTAAGCTAATGTAGACACAACATTTAAATTAAATCTTCAAATCAAGTAGCATGAAAAACGTCTTTCAAATGAACTTTATTTCAAACTCCACATACTAGAGTTATTGGGAAATAATGTCGGAAACAATCCCACGCAGACACCACTGGAATTCTGATTCTTTAAGGGTGAGACTATTCAAGTAGTCTGGTCTTCATCTGCAGCTGTGCTGAAATCACAGCTTTGAATGCAATGAAAAGACATGCAGCAATGGTCCAAAACTTAAACGTTAGGAATGAAGTTTCAAACAATTTGCTACAGCCCTAAAGCTTACGATTGCAAGACATGTTGTGTCTGACATCGCTGAAAAAACAAAAAGCCATGAGGCAGTTTTGTTGTGCCATGGTGAGGCAGTTTTGTTGTGCCATGGTGAGGCAGTTTTTCGTAATGTCTACATTCTCGTCCCACTGGAGTCTCAATCGCTCTGCGTCATCATTTGGGTACGTTACGTTTGTGTGACTCACAGTATTTGCTTTGCGCGTTCATTAGCCAGGTTGAGTTAAGCTAGAGAGGCTGTGATGGATCTGCCCTGTGCTTCCAACACATTCTTCATCGCTTTGGCTTCAATAGTGTTTTCTTCTCCGGATGCACAGAACAGTCCACTGTGGTGGTTGTGCATGTGGGAAAACGAGTGAATGCTTTTAGGTACAGTAGGAGGCTGATGGACGCTCCTTGTTCCACTTTACAGTACCCATCTTGTACAAAATACATTTATCGAATGGCTTAGCTGGAGATTAGATGACTCAGCCAAAGGTTCACAGACATAACAGTGTTCAGATGAGACGTCCCACTTGTCATTGTGTAGCTGGTAATGCCACATGGCAGGTAGGTAACCTATGACGTCACCTTCACAGGGCTAGTTTTATGGTGTCCAGCTTGTCGCTGTGATTGCACACTGAGTGATGAGTGCTATGTCAAAGCATGTCGTTTTCATTACACAGCCTTTTTAACTTTGTTAAGGGACAAAGATACTGAGACCAGTTCCATGATTGTTTTCTTTGAAGCAAATGTTAAATAAATCTGCCCTCGAGTGTCGTGGACTCCAGTTCATGCTTATGTGTACTGCCTTCCAAGTCTAACACCTACTTGATACTTTCCTTGGTTTAAATATATTTCCTTATGTTCTGCAGAGACCTGAGGTTCAATAAAATCAAGGATTTACAACCAGCCTCCTTCAGACGACTAAAGAACCTCAACACACTGTAAGTCGTTGTCCCTGCATGCTTGCATGAATGTGAACTTGTCTAGACAGATATTACCCTTTTTTTGGGATACCGTAATAATAATAACCAAGAAGGCTCCTTTTGAAATTGGACCAGGCCAATTTCCTAAAAGAAAACACAGAAAGATGGTCACTTCCATAGGAAGTCCTCTTTGTATTCACGCACACGCGCACACACACACACACACACACACACACACACACACACACACACACACACGTAAATCTGTGCTCTGTTCAGCTTGTGTTTCAGGCATGTGGGTCAGCTCGTAATCTATGAGGAATTTATTTTTCCACTTCCACCCACAGAGCCATTCATCATATGTCATCACATGTCCAGCTTGCTAGACGGCGCATTGCTAAGCTAATACAGCAGAAACTGTCCAGGTTTCCTTTTTCTTTTTGTGGGCAACAATTGGGCTTCCACATATCGCTTTTGTTAAGGCTGTTCAGCTGGAAAGAATACAACACACTCACTTGCTTTAAATAACATTCTTGAGGGGGCTTTCTCTTCCATATCTGCTGTGGAATATCAACAACTACAGTGATGCCACTATCGTAATATGTGCAGGGTATTCACCCAGTAGTTCATTCAGTTTCAAGGTGAAGAAAAGTCCCTTTCGTGCCTGTTGAGGGCTTTATATCCTCTTCATGCTTTCTGACTGAACAATAACAAAACTGACAACAACTGCCGGCGCTGCTGGCTGCTCTTTCCTCGATGTCGGCTATTTATTGTCGCAGCCCTACATAATATATTTGTCATTCATCCCTGCACAAAAAGAGCTGACAAGTGACCTCTTACCATTAGGAACTCCCATTTAAATCATTAATCTGTGAATTACGTTGCTCTGCATCTTGTCTTGAAAGCAGGCCAGAACAAACGTAACTCCAAAATAACCTCAGTTTTCTCCTCCACAGCCTCCTCAACAACAATCATGTACAAAGGATCCCCAGGGGGGCGTTTGAAGACCTGGAAAACCTCAAATACCTGTAAGTTGCCCTCATGCCAGTTTGCTTTTGCACTTGCGGTCAAGTGATACATTTTGAAGCCATGTGGCAGCGTTTTGTTCTCTCCGATTTGGAGTCAAAAGGTCAATGTGAAAGGAGTTGAGTCAACAGAAGATGAAGCAAAGGGAATTTACTCGCGCGAGTTAACTCACCTGACTAGTTGTAGTTAATTCGCCTGCTGTCGCGGCTCTTCTCCATAAAGACAGTTATCATTTCTGCCATCCACCATGGAAATAACCACTATTTCTGCTCTTTATTTGTTGTGGAAATTACACAAACGTCAGAACCGCAAACGCAGTTGTGTTTGGGCTCATGACGTCATCCGTCGTCTCTGGCTGTTACATAAAGTATATTCAGGCTTTTGGCAGCAACTCAACGCTGATTGACTCTCACGAGTCGGCGTTGGGCAAATTATGCCGCCCGTTAAATTTGCTTCATCCGCAACCATTCGCATCTGTTGACTTTGCATGGAATCTACTCGGGCAAATATTTCGCTTCGCTTTTGGTGCAGCAAAAGTGTGGAAGGCAGCTGTTTACACTGCTTAAGTCTCCCCTGCTCTGTTCCTTGGTACTTGTGTGTCGGGGAGTGTAGACCTGAATAGGGTTGTCACGATACCAAAATTATGACTACGATACTATACCTGCCAAAATATTACGCTACCCGATACTTACGATACCACAAGTAGGATAATGGAATATATTTATCTATGATAGTAATAAATAAAACATATGTAAGGTTCCTTTTTTTTAACCTGGTATCCGTTTGACTGTCTGTGGGATGAACAATGCTTTATTTACTTGCATAGTTTCATATTCTCACTTTCATATTTCCTTAACTAAAAATAAAAAAGATTAGGTGAAGATCCACCCTCAGGCTCCACCAGCATGTAGCCTATTGCATCAAGTGTGTATTATTTGGTACAATTTTGTGTGCATTCTGACCTCATGATCATATCGGCCCACATGAGTGAAATTGTAGGTTGTTTTGCATGTATATATTTCTGCTGGACTATTCAGGAACTTATTTGGGATCTTGCTTTGTCTTGTGTTGCTTGATGTTTGACTGTGTTAGGAAAGGTGTTGTCAAGCAAGCCAACAAAGCTACAGGGCTGCCAACTCTCACGGTTTCCCGATACCTTTCTAGTACCGGTACACCGTGCAACACTAGACCTGAAGCGAGTAGAGAACAGGTAGCTGAGGTTTCTGTGGGATTGCTAGTTGGCTGCCTTCGTTACTCTTGCGTTATCGTTCCATTGGCCTGAGTTGTGCTGAGAGCACACTCCGTGCTCCAGTGGATATGAGGACCTACATAAAGCACTTGGAAATAGAGAAGGCATATTTGATGCTGCCCAACTAATATTTGGGATAAGCACTTGAGACAAGATTATATCAGCTCAAAGAGAGAGAGAAGAGGGGGCTCTCCTTTTGGCTTCTCTCTGAGCTCACACAGTGACACACATTCTCTCTTTGTGCGGTAATAAAGTCCTGTGGCTATTTAGCAACTACTTTAATGACAGTGCCCCTCTCACTTAGAAGCAGAGTAGATCTAAAGCCTTTGTGATTAGGGTAAGTTCTCGTCCCAGTCTTTTCCCTTCCCAACGAGCCAGTGGTCTGTAGCTGGGGGCCAGATTGTATCTCCCTCCTCACTAACTTTGGAGCCCACCAAAGTCCACCCTGTCATCTTTGTCGTCCTCCAAACCTAACGTCTATGCAGGCGCTCTCTCTCCCACGACCACCTCCACCAACAGGTCAACCAGAGGTCAACGCTCCTCTTTGTGGGAACCCGCCGCTGTTTATTTGATCTTTCTCTAATTCTTCAGTCTCATCACATCCATCAGTGCTCTGTACTTGGCCCCAGTTAGTGTATTCATGCTTCGGTACATACTGCATCCTACCTCGCTTTGCACATAGAGCTTCTTTTAGTGAACGTTAACATAGATGCTTGATTGTATTCTGTACTGTATATTTGATGAGAGAGGAGACCTGCTTATTAAAGTGAGTTCTGTTGCGATCTGAGTCTCTCTCATGCACACACACACACACACACACACACACAAGGATGCAGTCCGCTGTGTTTCACCTTCATTCACTGCTCCTGCAGTTAAAAGCTAAATCAGTAACCGTTTACATGGTGTCACAACAATACGTTTGGTCACTCCGGTGTCACCCAAGTAAACTCATTACCCTGATGCTGATTGGTGAGGTTTGGTCCTAGCATCTATGGAGGCAGTGTCCTTTCTCTGTGAATGATAGGGACTTTTAGCTCAATATATTTGGACAATGTATCATTTTACATCTGATAAAGTATTTTATTTTGGCATAAACCTTTCATTAGCCCTCGTAAGCAACCTGACCCTAATCCTTCACAGCGAGGTTATTGCACTCGGAAGGGCCTTCAGGGATATAGAGAGGATGTTTATTTTTCCATCCATTGCTGTGAGGAGATCTGTACGTCTCGTCATGTCACATCATGGGTGGAACGCTGCAGAGTGAAATAGAGAGAAGGATGAACAGCTTTAAGCCATCGCTGTTCTAGTTTCACATTTCTGTAACATGCATGACGGAGGGAAAACATGCACATGTGTATGTGCTAAAATATGGGCTGCTTGGTGCTCCAATTCCAGAGGAGAAAAGACTAAACGCACATGGAATCTGTGATGTCATACTTCTTGTTATTCTATTGATTTTCATCTGATGCACAAGGTTTTCTTGATGTGCAAATATCTAATAATTTATTTTGTAATGTTTATGTACTTGAGTCATTAATTGAATGTAATGCATTCCATGAGTGATGTAGAAAGTCATTTCCTTTTCTGTTAAAAGTCTTAATGAGTGTTGAATAGTTTTGTTTTTCCCCATGTTGACCTTGTTGCACTAAACACAATAATCTCTTAAATATTCCTTTTTTAGTTTTGTCAAACACATTGTAATGGAAAACTGGTCCAAATAGTTTCCAACCCACTGCTACTTCTGCCAAATATCAATGAATGATTAGTATGATCCTCACTGGATAGATGAACGTCTTCAGTAAAGACACTGTACAAGTAGCAGCATTCATTTTATTTTAAAACCGCATCTAAACCATAGTTATCTGCTCAGATCCTCTACTTTCGCTCATAATAACCAGGTAGAAGTCAGATGATCTTTTGTGAGTGTGTATGTGTTACTAATGTTACTGATTATCTCTCCTTCCAGCTATTTGTACAAGAATGAAATCCAATCAATTGACAGACAAGCATTTAAGGGGCTTGTCTCTCTTGAGCAACTGTAAGTGACCATCTTCCTTGTCCACCTTATCCTTCTGCTCGACCAACTGCTCCTCCGCCCCCCTGCTGTTCCTTCTCCGTCTGTTTTATGCAATCCAGGAAGCCTGGTGAGGTCTACATGGTCACATTTGATTTATAGACCCTTTTACAGTTTATAAAAGTACGAGTTTGCACAATGTTTATGTTTACAACTTTGACATGGTCTGTAGGCCCTTTAAACGACAAACAACATTCCAGATGAACCCCAGTTTATTTCCTGTTGCAGTGTGAATTATCAGTGACAGGAAGTAACCTTTGACCGTAACTACAGACCCAAGTGGTTGCCTAGCAATGCAGTTTCCTTCAAAGGTTCTCTCGTGTCAGAGAGCATTTGTTGTGGTCTGTTTTTGAATGCTGAATGATAGGACTGTGTAGGCCTTACACCGGTATCATAACGCTCTGTTAGTCCAAGCACCTCTACCCTCTTTTCCACCACCACCGTGCATGCCTTGTGTGCACCCACCTTTGTATGCCACGTTGACCCTCTTTGACCCCTTTGCATGTGTTGTGGGCAGGACGTTTGCCACCCCGATGCAAAGCTCAAAGCATGTTGTCCAGCCGGGAGCTCCTGGTAGTGTTAGCAAAGCCTGGCCCACGTCTCCGGCCTTTCCTCCTGCTGCAGACACTCCTCTTGTGTTTATTTCTCAGAAAGCTCTCATGGATGTTGAGTCTGTGTGATCAATTATAGCTGCTTGCTTGTTTGATCTGTCACAGAACTTGTGTGACCACTGTATGCAGAAATGATCTTTTTGGCATGTGGATTATTATATTAGGGGAGTCCCCTGCCACCCCCCCCCCCCCCCCAAACAGCCTTTCCGACCTCCCGCTAGAAAGTCGGATGAATTTGATTACCAGTCCAGATAATCCCCAAACCTGGCATCTGTTTTGTAGTGTTGTTGACAAGTTCTGTACTTTATTAGCTCCTCTACATCCCCACTGGGCTGCAGCAGCCTGAAGCTCCTTTGAGAGGGGAAACACACTCGTTCCTATATGACCCACCACCACCGATCAGTTGATGTTGTCAGCAGGCTAATGGGGTTCATAGGGAGCATAGGAATTGTGTCCTTCTATTACCTTTAACGGCTTATCCTGCTGAAGGAAACCATTTAGAGTCCAAGCGAGCCTAAGCTGCATCCCTTTGGACTGTGGGAATCAACATGTTGATGGATTTTGTATTTATCTCGAGGAATACTGCATTTTCATTTTCAGTTTGTTTTGTGCTGCTTTTTGTCTTTGTTAGTTTTCCCTTTGCAGCTGCTTTGACTGTTGCTTTTCCTGTCAAGACAAGTACATACCCAGATTTAATTTTTTTTTTTTTCCATGCACGGCAGCTCCACACTAACATAAATATGTGGCCAATATGTCCGTGTGAGGAGAATACCCCCCCTTCTCCCTCCACTGCCCCCAGAGTAGGGAAACACTGCTTTGGCCACCAGTTGGATTATATTTTTGCTCAAGGGCATTTGGGGGCATAAACTCTGTTTGCATTCCATGAGATAATCATCACGCTTGCTCTTTCCCCGTGGGCCACCTTTCTACCTTCAGCCAGAGATTGATTGTCAGACCGTGTTTATCGACTACTCAACGCCTGATGTACAAATTCCTCCCGTCTGGCTGCTTTTAGCCGGAGCTAGTTCTCTTCAGTAGTATGAAGATGCACAGGCGGAGCAGGGTGCACTGGAGGACTCCTTGATGTTGGCATTAACACCCCCCCGTCTGCTCCTCACTAGGACGATGCACTTCTATTTTACACTGGCTGGTAGCCCTTATGCAGATTTACTGTGCTTACTCTACATCTCGTTCTCTTCCAGGTACCTGCACTTCAACAACATCGAGTCTCTGGAACCACAATCATTCACTCACCTTCCAAAGCTGGAACGACTGTAAGTTGAGATTCCTATAAAATGTGCTGTACGCAGCTCCCACATAGCAGGAAAAAAGCATGTGACGACCCCGTACTGATTCTAAGAGTGGTCCCTTCAGTTCCCATCATGCTAAGCTAGTGATGCCAGTGCTCCTTTCCCTCAGTAGTTGATTTGTTCAACAGATAACGCAGACCTACGCTGGGAGTGTGTTGGCTTTGCTTATTGTCCTGCTTCCAAAAATGAGTCAGAGGAAGAGAAAGAAACCAGTGGGACTGAGTGATATCACATCCTTCAAGAAGATATATATATATATATATATCCATTGTAGATTTTAAGGACTCATCCTGGTGACCATACACGGTTTTAAAGTAGTCATGAATATTTTACTGCCAGTAGGTCGCCCTAAATCCTACACACTTGTGGTTCAATAGTTTGGGGGGAATGTTTTGGGCAGAGCCTTACATAAACAGGAACATATTGTGATGTGTAATACGAGCCTCCAGGGCCAGAAGGTTAAGCCATGATAGCATGTCTGGGAAAATCATCATCTTTATGTCCCATTTGGAAAGTGACATATGATATGGCAAAGGGGTTTATCCTCAATGTGTTTGACTATTAATGGTTTGGTCAATTATTTTCAAAGATGTTGTTTCTGAAAAGTGCTGAATGTAGTCTTTGTGTGCTCTTTCAGTCCAGCTATCTATCTATTATGAAAATGAGAGCAGCAGCAGCAGCAGAGAGCCTTCACATCTTCAGGCTCTACCTCCACTAAAAGACTAACAAATAACGCCACTCATCTATAGCAAATTGTAAATTGGCTTATTTGAGGAAATTGCACTTTCTTGTACTTCTGAGTTTGTATCCTTATGGTTGAATGCACTTATTGTAAGTTGCTTTGGATAAAAGCGTCAGCTAACTGACATGTAATGTAATGTAAAGGATATTGTGATAAATTAGCTCACGTTTCTCTCTTTATTCAGGTTTTTGCACAACAACAGAATCTCCCAGCTGGTCCCAGGAACCTTCTCTCATCTTCAGGCCATGAAGCGACTGTAAGTGGGAATCTCACCAACCAACCACTGAAGCAGCTTTGTTCCACTGTATGTCTCATCTGTATCTCGCTCCCATTATGCCGGTTATCAACTGGGGTCCGTTGTCCGTCACATGTAACCACACTACGCGGTTCTCGTGCTTCCACGGCTGCACATAATATGCTTAAGTTGAGGCTGCAACATGAGGCCGACAATCTTTAACACAGCTTTAAACCCCAACCTGCTCCAGCCAAACGGCAGGGAAGATAATCAGCAGTTTGACCACTGTTTCCACCCTCCTGTGTTTGCACAAATTACCTGAATGTGTCAGATTAGAGCTTAAAACGACTAAGAAAGCTGCAGTTTAGTCATGGCAGATATACCTGGATATACGTATACAATCAATCAGACCCTGGTCACTAAAAATCTAATTTGTTCACACCTGTGGTAGACGGCTGTGTCCGTTACGAGAGGGGGAGGCCAAGCAGGGAGGTAATACCCCCCGGCAGCAGCTCTGCTGAGCCCCATGTTTGGACTGAGCTGTGGCTGGCTATGCCAGACTAGTTACACGATGCCCATACACGCACAGCTACGTGTCCATTTCTCACCCGCTATGTGTTTGCGTGTCTCTGTGTGTTCAGGCGGCTGGATTCCAACGCGTTAAACTGTGACTGTGAGCTGCTGTGGCTGGCCGACCTGCTGAAGCAGTACGCCGAGTCGGGCAACGCTCAGGCTGCTGCCACCTGTGACTACCCGAGCCGCCTGCAGGGCCGATCGGTGGCGACGCTCACCGCAGAGGAGCTCAACTGTGGTACAGACAACATTACCACACCTCCCACTAAGCATGACAATTCCAGGATGTGACCAAAGGGATTAGAAACGTATTTACAACAGGCTCTTCATCGCTTCAAAGGTTTCATCAAATATGATTTACACCTTCTAATCAGCTGTTGCAGTATATTGCCATCAGGTCTCACCGAACAACCTAAATGTGCTGCAACATACATTACAGCATCAACTAGGCACCACTTAAAGTGGCATGCATGTGGTTTCCATGTTTCTAATCCAATACACGCTCTACTCACAAAACCTACAGACCCCCCACCGTCACATATTAAATAGCAGGAATGCATATTCAACCTGTCTGACACAGGTGTATCCTCCCTTTGTGTCTGAGGTCTGCAGGCGACCAGCTGTGTGCACCACATGTGTCTCTAGTCTGGGTAGAAGTCATTGAGGGCCTCCTTCAGCCTCTCTGGTCTCAGCCCCCCTGCAGCTGCTGAGTCATGTATGATCTGTATGCACACGTACATGGGTGGAATAGTGTGATGAGGCATACACATTCTTTCTTAATCAGTTTGGTCATCTCCACAAACGGGGTACAACACATAGCAATAGCGTGAGGGTAATTAAATGCATTACTGGTTGTGTGCA
The DNA here is from genome assembly GCF_964276395.1 of Gasterosteus aculeatus. NCBI lineage: Eukaryota > Metazoa > Chordata > Actinopteri > Perciformes > Gasterosteidae > Gasterosteus > Gasterosteus aculeatus. Next base: position 16,861,697 of record NC_135703.1, read on the forward strand.
TGTATGTATTGGAACCATGCCGGCATAGATCAGATCAGCTTGGATCCATTTATTACGTCTGGAGGGAATAATTTAGGCTGATTGAATAATTCTTTATCTAACTGGCTCAAATATTACTAAAGACTCCCACTGTATTGTATCCCAATCTGTAGAGGGGAAGGAAAGTCCTAACCTCATTGGCCCTGAATCTTGTTGATGTTGAAATTAAAAAGGAAATCATCAACCGATACGGAGCTGAGACGACCTTTGCATTGCTGCTCTGTCTCAAATTCTAGTCCCAACGTTTATTGGGAAAGGGAAGCTTTGCTTAGAGACAGTTTATAGGGGAATATTCAAACTCAATCCAGGTTCAATGAGGAGATTGGTAAATAATGAAATTGTATGACGTGTGGTGAGTGTTGGCAGACAGAGCGGTGGATGGACGGCACTTCCGTGTATCCCATAAATAACAGCCAGCATGTCAAATATTCAATATTCAATATTTTTATCTTCTTTTACAAAAATGCAGCTGTTCAATGGCACACACTTTTATTCATTGTATCTTTTCTGCTAACTCCTACTTTACCGAAACAGTCCATGGAAAAAACCAACATAGTCTATCAAGAGACAGATGATCCCTTAAATAAATCTCTGCCCACGGAGTAACAGAAATTGAATATTAAGGAAAAGACGAACTCCTTTTCTGTTTACACAGGGGAAATGTGACAACATTCACATATGAACAGTAACATATTTTCAAACCCTGGTTACAAATATGTATGTCCTTCTAGCTCATCATATGAAGGCTGTGTGGTTGTAATGTTGTGTGGGATGTTTGGCTGTTCTTGTGATGCCAAGATGAATTTTCGTTGGAAATTATATTGTATATAGTTATGTATAAAAACAGCCTGAAAAAAGAATAGAATGCCATGCAGAATACTATTTTTAGGTTTAACTGCATCGATGCTACAGGTTAACTGCAACTAGCAAAGAAAGTCCAGCTACAATTGCGCCACCTTAATTGAAAAGTCCACTATACCAGGGAAGTGTCCACGTAACCGTGGTTGGCTACAAATGGAAGGGTGCACGTCATGGGTTACGGGTATTGAGAAAGACGCGGGACGGGCAGAAAGTAGGTCATCCATCCATCCATCCATCCGTCCTTCAAACTGCTTATCCTGCACACAGGGTCGCGGGGGCTGGAGTCCATCCCAGCCAACTTGAGAGACGGGGTTCACCCTGGACTGGTCGCCAGCCAATCACAGGGCTACACAGAGACACACAACTATTCACACTCACATCCACACACCTACGTCACCAATCCGCCTGATCCCCAGAGCATGTCTTTGGACTGTGGGAGGAAGCCGGAGTATGGAAGTAGTATTAGAGTAGTGGTAGTAGAGTATTGATGGAAATTTGATTCAAAGTCATGGCTATCCATTAGTCAAAATGTGTATGGACCCTGTATGAGTTTGGGTTTGTTTTAAATATTGGTATACACAGATTGAAGCCCATCTGCTGAGCAGGTTGGAGTTAGACCGTTTTACATCTCAGGGCGAGGAACTGACAGTCAGTAGCCAGAGGGGAGTCTCCTTTTTGTCTAAACCTCGTCTCCACATGGGGACCGCCTTCACACTTGGACAATATTGGCACATCCAAAACGAATGGACATGAATTTAAAGCTGTCTACAATCACCCTCCCATTGTCCCATCTGCTGTTCCTCCAGAGGTACCTAGGATCACCTCACAGCCCCAGGATGTCGATGTGACATCTGGCAACACTGTCTACTTCACCTGCAGGGCTGAAGGCAACCCCAAACCACAGATCATCTGGCTCAGGAACAAGTAGGACACAAATCAAAGACTCTTTCCTCTCACTGTTTTGATGTTTTTTGTTCTTGTGAACGGATGTGTCAGGCTTGAGGATGAACTGGCTGGCAGTCTGGTCAAAAGCTAACTGGGACCTCAGCAAACACACTTTAGGTCATAAACCAAGAAGGTGTATGCTAAATAACACCGGTTGACATACAACTGTGATGCGGTAATTGTAGACAACCGTCTTTATTCAGCTAGTTTGATTTGGTTAATCTCTTTAAGTCATATAGATTATTGCCATTTGAAACAAATTGAACAAAAATAACCAAGTTCTGGTTATGCTTTTTTCATTTTAGAAATGTTGTGATTGTGCCAATACGAATTTGGAATTTTGTAAAGAAAAACTGAATTCTCTTTAATTGGTGTTGATGTGCATCTCTGTGGCCCCTGCCAGCAATGCTCTGAACATGCGCGATGACAGTCGGCTGAACCTGCTGGAGGACGGGACGCTGATGATTCAGAACACCAGGGAGACGGACCAGGGAGTCTACCAGTGCATGGCCAAAAATGTGGCTGGCGAAGTCAAGACTTCACAGGTCACGCTGCGATACTTTGGAGCCCCCTGTAAGTGTCTGCTTTCAATCTCCACCTCTGCGCTCCACAGGCAGCCTATTAACTGCTAAAGCTGCATCGTGCAGCACGTCATGCAGAAATCTCAATGATGTCAATGTCCCGACAAATGAACTTCCATCAGACTCACATAACACTGGTAAAAACAAACCTTTCTCCACAGAATGTGTCCAATGCATCTTAACATCTACTTCATTTGATCATTGATGTTTGTGACGTGCTATCTCTCTAGATGTCTGCTGAGTAGCACAGGGGTTCTCCTCAGAGTTCATCAGGTCGAATAACCAGCCCTGGGAGCTCTGATGTTGTACATTTCCTGTCTTTGATTACTGTTCTAGCTGTGTACATATTTCCTCTGACTCCACTGTAATTAGTGACCAAACATGGATGGGACTCCGCCATGTTTTGTGATCGTAAGCGGTCGCTGTAGCCGCAGCAAAGTGCCGTTGTTGACAGATCTTTGTGTATGAACGGACCTTGCAGACGCGCTGCAGCTCGTTTTACTGTCTTCTTAAAACCCTTTTTTTCATCACCATTGCCTCCCGGAGGTCATTGATACCAGAAACCCAAATGAAAACTGTCGATTCCCCTAAGCCCATTCCCACGTCCACCCCTCTCCTCCTCCTCCAGCACGGCCAAGTTTTGTGATCCAGCCCCAGAACACTGAGGTGCTGGTGGGAGAGAGCGTGACCCTGGAGTGCAGCGCCACGGGCCAACCACAGCCCCGGGTGACCTGGACCAAGGGGGACCGCACACCCCTTCCCAACGACGCCCGCATCAACACCACCCCCTCCGGAGGGCTTTATATCCAGAACGTGGACCTGACGGATGGGGGACATTACACCTGTTTTGCCTCCAACAATGTTGATACCATACACGCTACAGCGTATATCATTGTACAAGGTAGCTATCAGACCTCCCTTTACTCTGTCAGGTAGACTTGGGCATTTTGAGTTAATATAGTCTGCGTGTCACATTCTCTTCTGTTTCTGATCTTGTATTTTGGATAAACTGGAAATGCTGACTCATTAGACACAGAGTATCTTTGTTCATGAAACAAGATGAAAAAATCTGGTGACACTGGACACAGTGATTTTGCCTGCTATTCTAAATATGAACCACGAGGTTGCTCACATTAGCAGTCATGTTTTTTCTAAGCGACTCATCCCAACAGTTGTGTAACAGCTCTATAATGTGTCATGTAAATTAAATTAACTGAACTGCTATTTTCTCCTTTGCCCAAAGCGATCCCCCAGCTCACTGTCAGTCCACAGGACCAGTCAGTCCTGGAGGGTCACACGGTGGACTTTCCCTGTGAGGCCAGTGGTTCCCCCCAGCCGGTGATTGCTTGGACCCGTGGGGGCAGTCCGTTACCCCTAGACCGCCGGCATGTGGTCCTGGCCTCCGGCACTCTCCGCATCACTCGCGTGGCGGCCCACGACGAGGGCCAGTACGAGTGCCAGGCGGTCAGCCCCCTGGGGACTGTGCGCTCCGCTGTGCAGCTCAGCATCCAGCAGAGAGGTGAGGGTGTAGGGTGCAGTCTCAAACTGACCACGTGATCCTTCAGGTCACAGCTAGGCGAGGATCACGCTCAGCTGCTGCAGGGGTTAATATGGAAAAGTCCTGTAAGACAAGGGTCAAATATTTGGTCCTCATCAAACACTGCATGGAGGCGGAGGGGAGTGGTGGGTGGTTGAGTTTGAAGACTGTTAGAGCGGTGGAGGACTCTCCAGACACAGCATATCACATGCAAATCTTCTATTAAACAGGGCTCATTTAGATAGCAAGATAAATCACTGCAACTTTTCCTCCTTTATAGAATGTATTTGCAAAGTACATGTAATTATTCAGCATGTGCTTGTGTTTTTAATTTGTTTTTACGAGGTTAATGTTTGTCTCTCGGTGTGTGTGTGTGTGTGTCTGCGTGCACACAGCTGAAATGAAAGGCTTGACATAGCACAGGAAAACATGTCCGTCTGTAATCCTGTGATGACACCATGTTTTTCCATGTAGTAATGGCTGTTAACACGGCACAAAGTATACGTTGCATAATCGTCCCACTCTGCCAGAGCGCTGTATGAGCTCACATCCATGCTGGCGCTGTGTGACGGCTGCATTGTTCTTCCAGCACTGTGCAGAGAAATAGACAGAGTATTTGTATATAAGTGCAGTGAAAGTATAAGTGAAAGCAGTGCATAAGATACATTCCAGTGTCCCACTGGATGATGTTACCTGTGTTGGTTACAGCACACGCCTCTTCCACGTTGCCTGCAGCGTTGGCGTTGTGTATTGTACACTGCAGTGAACCCTGCGTTTTAGAAAGTGCCACTTTGATTTAAGGGCAGTTAATTACCGTCAGACTACGTGTTTCAAAAACTAGTGGGATTTTCCCATGGCCAGGTGGCCCACTGCTGGGAACTACATGGGAACATGAAGGAATTTGAACCATGTGTGTGGGGGGTGGGAGCAAATATCCCCCTCTCCCACCAAACACCTCAGCTGTGGAAGGGTTGTGTCATGAATGTTAGACAGTATAACACAATGACTCTGTAATAATGGCCAACACTGTTTATGTGTGGGCAGGATGGAAAATATCTACCTCCTTTTGTGGTAAAGTTCATTATTTAAAACCAATTGATAGATGCTGCTCACACAATACGTTCAATAGCAAAACGTATGAGCCATTGCCCTAGTTCCTACCACATGAAGCAATGCACTATTTCCTTTTCCACAAACAGTCTGCCTTCATCGTCCTTTTGAACTCCACAAAGACTGTTAGATGTGTTTTTTTTCACGTTTTGCTGCTCTGTCATAAAGGAAAGAAAATCGCGCGCGCGCGTGTGTGTGTGTGACACTAGAACAAAAATGTGCTTTTTATGCTTTCATGTCTGCTATGATGGACCAGATGATGCAGTTGATACATGTACAGTACTTTGAACACTGTCGCATAATCATTAACACATGCATATGTGTGTGTATGTTTTAACTCATTCAGTAACGCCTGTTTTCACAAATGCTCCAAGGGACCTGACGGTGGAGTCTGGCCAGGATGTCCAGATTCCCTGCAGCGCTCAGGGCCAGCCACAACCTGTCCTCACCTGGAACAAGGTTAGACAATAGAGCTCCTCAGCGCACCGCCGCAGTGGTTGAATGAGAACAGGGGAGGAATAAAGGGACTTGTCTCTGGGTAATCTGCCATTATATTAGTTCAGGCAAATAATGACAGTAAAGTACCTGTGATTAACATGCTGAGTCAGTTCCAGTTTCCACCCAAGAACAAAACGGGTCCCACGGACATCTCCCAAGGTCATGACCTCTACCCTCGCTCCCCCAGGACGGTGTGCAGGTGACTGAGAGTGGGAAGTTCCACATAAGTCCCGAGGGTTATCTAGAGGTAAAGGACGTGGGCACTGCTGACGGCGGACGCTACGAGTGTGTCGCTCGCAATCCCATCGGCTATCAGGTCGCCGGCATGGTGCTCACTGTCACAGGTAAACACGGTGCTGTCTGTCTGCACGCCGCCCGTAGCAGGAGCAAGCTGGGGCGACATTAACAAGCGAGCTAGTGTGTAGCTGCAGCCAATCTGGTCACATTTGTGATTGTTTTTTGTAGTCATATAATAGTAAGTAAATGCTCTGATCGAAAGCTTGATTCCTGGGGAAGGAACTACTGGAGGCACAATGTTGGGAAGCAGTTTGTCAGCTGTGTTGGTGTTTCCTGCTTAGATTTCTCAGGTCAGACCACAGCACTGTGGTTCTCAGTTGTTGTCCTACTTTCTTGGTCGTCACGTTGCATCTCACCGCGTCCCATAGCAGCTTCAGTCACTGTATTTCCTTGTGAATCGACTGTGCTTGTTTCTCCGAGCACTCAAAGCTCCCAAACACCATGCCATCATTCGTACACAGAAGCTACCGCACCAGGTGCAACCTGCCCATGCGGATTGCCCAGCATTTATACCCACTCACACACTGTAGGCTGTGGGAGCAAACTGGGATTAGAGGTCTAAGGACACAGCAACATGGACGATCCGCTTTCCCACTGAGCCACAATGGCATTGTTTACTCCATCGGTCAGGATGGCCCTATCCGCTGTAACCGCCGTATGACAGGGCAGAGTGGTGGTCATTAGCTAGCTGATTGTCAGATATATGACGACAAAGCCCTGAGAACCACTGACAAGAACGCACTTCACTACTGCTCTGTATCAACACTGGTTACTCTGTGATATGAATGTCGAATAGAGAACCTTTAAATAAGCAATGTAATGTGAAAAGGACTCGCGCACAAAAGTGGAAAAGAAAAGGTTGTGTTGAGCTAATCTGTATATGCTCCTTAAGATCAACATGCTTGATTTATTATTTCTAATCGACCTGTCTGTGTCCGTGGGCCAACAGTCCCTGCAGTCAGCAGGGAGGGCGACCCCTTTGTGAGCACGTCCATCGAGCAGGCCATCCGCAATGTGGACAGCGCCATTGAGTCGACGCGGAGACGCCTCTTCGATGGGTAAGTGACTCTTTACACTCCCTGAAGTGATTGAATCAGTAATCCATTAATTATGTGTCAGCATAATCAGACCACCATATTTAAAGTCATTCAGGAATCAGGTCAAATATAACTTCGAGTTATGTTAATTTTCACATTTCATAGCACACGTTTCTCCACCTAATGCTTCATTTGCAAAGTACCGCACGGCTCTACTGTAAGAACAGACTCGGCACGCTGATCTCTTCACCTGCTGTCCGATATATCCAACGTTGTGGTACACAACCGAACACCTAGTCATCATTATTAATATATATATATATATCATTTTTGGTGCAGACTGCATGGTTTCAGATTTTGATTTGTATTGTCCTGTTTCTCTTCCTGTACAATGTCTGCACAGGAGAGAATCTTGTGGTGCTTTGAATTGAATGTATTTTTATTTGTTCTATATTTACACAGGTCACATATCTTTAAAACTAAATGCATCTTTGTCATAGATTGTAGCCGAGCGTGCAGCACTCTTCAACTATAGTTTGTAATTGATGCTTTTTATTTTTGGCTGTGCAGTCTCAGTCCTGAGCTACATGCTCCTCCTGGGGCTCCAGTTGGACCAGAAATGTCTCACATCATCTGGGCACATGGACTGCATGTTTGAAGCCTGACTCAGGGCCTTCTGGGAGAAAATGTGCTTATATTGAGCTATTTCCTGTTTTAGGAGTTTGCAGCTCTAAAGATGGCGATCAGAATGTTCCATTTAAAAACGTTCCCTTGGGGACAGACATTCAGTCACACAGTGGTTCCCACAGCTTCAGTCACTACATAACTGCTTGCCAAGCAATCCTTATCTCCTCTTCTTCTGTACGTCAGCGTAGGCATTTTGGGGATGATAAAATGAGTATTAGGTCTTTCTTGGTTCTGTTTTGCATGGACCCGGGGTTGCAGACGTACTGTACGTGCTTTTGATGTAGCTCCTGAGTGTCTCCTTCCTGTTGAGTTATGTGGTTAGCAGCTGTGTTGTTCTTGGCATGCTCACGAATGCACTCTGCCCACACATGCGTTCACAAACACGCATACACGAAGCCACGCATGGAGAGGAGCAGCGTACACATGAAACCTCGCTGGAGATGAAGGGATTTCCCGCTCTGTTGAATGGCGGTCGCAGATAACGAGGCAGCCTCCTCCTCGGCTGATCGCTCAAAATGAGAAATGTTTCCAGCACGTGTTGATCTGATCAATTGTCAAATAGCCAAACCTCGGCTTTTTTTGACGACAGCAGCTGTTCATTGTGGAAACAAATTGCATCTGTGACGCCAGCTTTTCCAGATGATCAAATACGATTAGGCAGCCATTTTCCCACGGCGAAAAACAACAACAATGTAAACGCAATTTTAATCAGTGTGACTGACAGCTGTTGACACCCCTGTTAGTGCTGCCGACTTCCTGTGAGGAAGAGAAAAGGAAAACGCACCACAGAATGGAAACACTTCAAACTTAACAGAACATTTTTTTGAATACATTTACTTTGTATACACACAAATTTACACAGTTTGTGTTGCTGCTGTACCAGTAATCACATAAAACGCTACTTAGCTATTTAGCACATTAAGATGTAAAAATGGTTCATGTTTCAACGTTATGTCACAACCAGGTGAAGTCTCTGTTTGAAAGACATGTCCTGGTTCATCCCAGATAATATGACCTGAGGTTGAAAGTTCCTGTCCTGTTCATGGTGGTTGGTTCTCTGCCTAACACCGTCTCCGGCTCTAATCCCTGCAGTCAGCCTCGTACGCCAGGAGAGCTGCTGGCACTCTTCCGGTATCCACGTGACCCCTACACGGTGGAGCAGGCCCGTGCCGGGGAGATCTTTGAGCAGACTCTTCTGCTCATCCAGAACCACGTGAACCAGGGTCTCACCGTCGACACCAACGGCACCGGTGGGTCTGACAACCACATGTGAAAGACTGTGCCTTTTGTACCTTTACTGTAACCGAGTCACCACGTGTACAAACAAGGCTCCAACTATGATTTTAATAAGACTGGTTGGCTGTGTAAAATGTGTATGTACACCAGGACTGATAAAATCCATCCACTCTGTGTGAAGATTCATGGAGCGAGGCCCAGGAGACGCTGCTGGTGAACATGAACCCAGTTCCAACACAATGTGCTTATTTTACCTGAAACATTGTCTTGTACGTGGACGCTTCTTTTACTTTACTTTTCTCTTCAGAATAACTTTAGGTTGTGGATGCCGGTGATGATAAGAATCAGAGGTTATCTTATCTACACAAAATAAACTACAAAGCATGAGCTGTATAGTGGCAACAGTTTGTTTAACCTGCATTGGAAGTAAAGTAAAACAGGCGCGACATACAGCAGAGAGCTGTGCAGAGGAACTACTCCACGTGTCAAACAAACAACGGACCACTTAAAGCACTGCTAGGCTAAGCTAGCAAATGTGGGGAGATAGTTTAACATGTTCCACCTGAATTCTGCCTCCAAGATGATCAAATGTGTGTGGTTTTGCGTTTAAAATAACATTGACAATTAAACAATAGTGTCTAAAATACACACTTTCTAAAGTGATTACTCATTATTTAGTCTTTAGAAGAAAAACAAACATTTATTAAAAAATCAACAATATTCATTAATCACCATTCGAGATTAATGAATTTCAAAATGAGTTTGTTTGTTTTCTATTGGCGGCTCTAGTTGCCAGTAATCAGTGCGATGGCTCGGAGGAAGGACTGCCCTGTGCTGACTTTATCCTGGGGGGAAAATCACTAAACTTTACGTCAATGATGCGTAATCACTGACTTAATAGTTTTTTATTGGTAGTATTAATATTTGTATTGGCAATTTTTTGTGACAAATGGAAATGACACAATCAACATCCTGCTAAAGTCTGTCTGGATTCAAGTCAAGTCTCATGAGCCAGTAATTCCGTTCTTGACCTCTCTAAGGATTGCCGTGTTTTTGTGAGTACATCCAGGCCCTCCCTCCGTCTGCCATTCCCTCTGCAGCGGGAACAACGGCGCAGAGACCTATTGGAGTTCTATGAGCCATGTCACACCCACCAACACCGCTGAGCATAGGACCCTTTTTGAGAAGGTGTTTGCTGGTGTACAGATCTCTGCCTTCCTGTTTTCTTGTGTGTATGTGTGTTCACACAAGATGTTGATGTTTGCATTCAGGTCTGCATGGCAGACGGCAGGGAAAGTATTCATTGTGATGGGCGGTTAAATGCAGCCGGTTGTGCTACACAGGGTTTTGGGGGAGAGCGTGTCAGATGTGGGGCTTTGGACAGCTTCGGTGTAACAAATACGTATATATAAAGAAAAATAAGTGCGCCCATGATGTGTTAACGAGTTCCAGCTCGTCGAGTTAGTCCGAGGAAAAAAAAGAGGCAGGGAAAAAGAAATGAGCCGTGTGTAATGCGAACAAAGGGAGAGTCAGGCGGTGTTTGCGTTACTTATGCCAACAACTAAGTGTTCATTGTTGCACCGTCCCCGAGCCAAGCTCCCAGAGACTCTTCTCCCCGTCAGCAGAAACAAGCATGTGGCGTATGTTGAATCTCTACACCCACACTCTGCATTCACACACCATAAGACCACCATACACCAACAAGCTGTGCAAAGCGCTGGTCCCTTTTACCCTTACCCCACACAGGAAGGTCTCAGCCAACCCTTTGGCCGCACACACTTGACAGTTGTCCGAGTGCCATAACACACCTCAGACCCCCACACACTTTGATATGCTGCAGACTGGAGCTCTCACATAGGAGGTCTCGCGTATGGAAGCGAGTCGGGGCAAGTGAGCGACACACTATATGCAGCCTGTGCCCTCGGGGGCACAAGGTGCTTGTAACTCTGCCATAAAAAAGGATGTATGTGAATAATATGTTCGGGTGTATCCCAATGGAAAGCTTGGCTGTTGACCTCCAGCCTCTGCTAATGAGATCTGCCTCTTTCCGCAGCATTCCGCTACAACGACCTGGTGTCCCCTCACTTTCTGGACGTGATCGCCAACCTGTCTGGCTGCACGGCCCACCGTCGCTTCAACAACTGCTCCGACATCTGCTTCCACCAGAAGTACCGCAGCCACGACGGCACCTGCAACAACCTGCAGCACCCCATGTGGGGCGCCTCGCTCACGGCCTTCGAGCGACTCCTGAAGTCGGTCTACGACAATGGCTTCAACCTCCCGAGGGGGGCCACCGAGCAGCAGCACAACGGATACAGGCTGCCGCTGCCGAGGTTGGTGTCGACCGCCATGATTGGAACGGAGACCATCACTCCTGACGACCGCTACACCCACATGCTGATGCAGTGGGGCCAGTTCCTGGACCATGACATGGACTTGACAGTGGCGGCCCTCAGCCAATCGCGGTTCTCCGACGGTCAGCTGTGCACTCAGGTATGCACCAATGACCCGCCATGCTTCCCGATCCAGTTCCCGGCCAATGACCCCAAGCAGCTGAGGAGTGGCGCCCGCTGCATGTTCTTTGTCCGGTCCAGCCCCGTGTGCGGCAGCGGGATGACCTCTCTCCTGATGAACAGCGTGTACCCCAGAGAGCAGATCAACCACCTGACCTCTTACATCGATGCTTCAAATGTCTACGGCAGCTCGCGCCACGAATCTGAGGAAATTCGAGATTTGGCCAGCCAAAGGGGTCTGCTGCGCCAAGGCATCATCCAGCGGACGGGCAAGCCTCTTCTGCCCTTTGCTGCCGGACCTCCCACTGAGTGCATGAGAGATGAAAACGAGAGTCCAATCCCTTGCTTCTTAGCTGGCGATCACCGCGCCAACGAGCAGCTGGGTCTGACCGCCATGCACACCGTGTGGTTCAGAGAACACAACCGGGTAGCTACAGAGTTACTGAGACTCAACCCCCACTGGGACGGGGACACCATCTACCACGAGGCCAGAAAGATCGTGGGGGCCCAGATGCAGCACATCACCTACAAGCACTGGTTGCCAAAGGTAGAAACGGTCATCTTAATTCTAGCGCCTCTCTGTTGCGATTCCCTTGTGTGTTGTTTTTACCGTTGTTTTGTTTGTTTTGCTTGTTATTTAAGATTACAACCAAAGTATTACGGGTTAAGATGTAATGTGGTGCTCTCTTTCCCGTCTCCTAGATCCTGGGGGAGGCCGGCATGAAGCTGATCGGCACATACACCGGTTACAACCCCAATGTCAACACCGGCATCCTCAACGCTTTCGCCACGGCTGCGTTCCGCTTCGGGCACACCCTCATCAACCCGATACTCTACAGGTTGGACGAGGACTTCCAGCCCATCCCCCAGGGACACATCTCCCTGCACCGGGCCTTCTTCTCCCCGTTCCGCATCGTGAACGAGGGCGGCATCGACCCGCTGCTTCGCGGGCTCTTTGGTGTCGCCGGCAAAATGCGGGTTACCACGCAGCTGCTGAATACGGAGCTGACTGAGAGGCTTTTCTCCATGGCACACGCTGTGGCTCTGGATCTGGCTGCCATGAACATACAGAGGGGAAGGGACCACGGTATACCACCGTACAATGATTACAGGGTCTTCTGCAACCTGACCTCGGCTCAGACCTTCGACGACCTGAGGAACGAAATTAAGAATCCTAACGTCAGAGAGAAGCTGCAGAGGTGATTACGCCCTCGAGATGCTCGTTCTTATTTTTAGACTTTGCTTTGCCTAGACAGCCTCGTATCCAGTTACTTTATACAGTTCTTGTTGTGGTTTGACTGATGGAAGCTTGTCCTCCACCATAATACCTCTGATTGCAGTATATATTGGCCTGGTTTAGTGGGCCTGACTATCTTTCCTGTGTGGCAGGCTGTATGGCAGTCCTATGAACATCGACCTGTTCCCCGCTCTGATGGCTGAAGACTTGGTCCCCGGCAGCAGAGTGGGGCCCACCCTCATGTGTCTGCTGGCAACCCAGTTTAAACGGCTGCAGGAGGGAGACAGGTACTGTAGGGGGGCTGAAGTCAGTGTATCAGAGCGCTCCGAGTAGAGACTCATGTGTGAGAGGTGGAAAACATCCCATTGCGCTTCTCCTCCTGTCTGGCTGCTTCAGGTTCTGGTATGAAAACCCAGGCGTATTCTCTCCCGCCCAGCTGACACAGCTGAAGCAGGCTTCTCTGACGCGGGTGCTGTGCGACAACGGGGACAACATCACACGCGTCCAGCAGGACGTTTTTAGGGTGGCCGAGCTTCCCCACGGCTACGGGAGCTGTGACGACATCCCTCACATTGACCTGCGCATGTGGCAGGACTGCTGTGAAGGTGAGACACATTCACTGAATATGACCTCAGACAGGCTCGCCATCCGTTTGACAAAGATGGGATTTACTGGTACATTTCATTTCTATTCTATTGCTTGGGGCTACATGTCAACATGCACACATGCATTCCACCAGGACCGAAACTAATCGTTCAATTCTGGGCTCCAGTACAGTCGGTTATGCAGACTGAACCATTCAGGGATAAAACCGCTGTTTTCCACCAAGTAGAGGACAACACATGCTACCTCTTACTAATGTTGTCTCATTTACAGTGTATTAGTTTTTAATAGAATGGAAAGGCGTCCATAACAAAGCTAATGCACATTGACATTAAGTTTAAACTTCTCTCAAGGCAGTATCGATGTACACAAATGATCTAAAATATGAATGACAGGTGGTGTGAAATGACTCCTGAAAACCATGACCTGTCACACCTTTCATCAGTGTGACTGACTGTGAGGCTCTTGTGCCTTTGTTCGTGAAGTCACATGATGTGACTCTTGGTTTGCTTTTGATAACATCTTTCTGAAGGCGGTCCGGCCTCACGTGCTCATGCTGTGATTTAGAGCAGCAGAGAGTTCATTCCCTGTGTGCGGCTCACGTCAGTGTCACTAGTGTGTTGGTTGCTTCAGCCCCTGATAAGGAGGTGCGTGTGGGATCATTTCTCTGAGAGAAAAGAACATTGTTTTGTTGTGAAATGAGTGTCAAAGTTTGAATTTAAAAGCTGCTCTGCTGGATTCCCACTACACTGAATCAGATATGACAACGCCAATGCTCTAATTTCCAAACACTGCAGAGACGAATGTTTATACAGCGGACAGTGAAACAGAGATGAAAGAACCCCCTCCCTCGCCATTATTCTAAACCAGCTACGGTCTAAGGAGTCGGCTTGTTTGTACCATCTATTTGAAGGTGTGAGCTGTTGTTAAAAAAGCAAGCGGCCGATATTAGAACAGATAATTGGGACTGAAAGCCAAACAATGATCGTTAATTACTGAGCAAACTTATTCAAATTCTTTTTTTCTTCTCCTCAGCCTTTTAGATCCACGATTCATTGAATTGGTTTTTCATGTTCACAAAGTGCTCCAGTGTCTTCAGGGTGGTAAATGGAGGTGCATTTATGTCTTTTGATTCCTTCTGTAAGACGTTTTTTATTCTGATTGTATTTGGGATGGATGAGTTCTGTGCAACGTAGACACTTTAGTTTTACTCCTCAACTCAAAACACAGCTTCATGTATTCATTGTCTCAGCAGAACGAGCCACCGTATTAAAGGATTTAAAACAAACAATAACCTCTTAATAAGCGACATATGGGGCTTCTTAATTCTTGGTTATCCTGACCCAGACGTTCACCCGCCCTCTAAAGAATGTACCAGGGAAGAGCGGAGCTCATGGACAGAATCTTCTGGCAGACACACGAGGGAGGAAGTTAACACACTCGCTATGTTCGGCTCCCTCAGCAGGAAACGGGACGTCCTGTTGTGAGAGTCCTCGTTTCTTACAGACTGATGTGGTAAATGAAAGGCCGTCACAGGCCGAGCGGCTTAGGTACCCGAAGCCATTCGCCCGTCCCCCCTTTGCAGTGGAGCGTCTCGTGGCTCTACGCCGTCTACCCAGGTGTGTGCTGGGGTTCTGTGACAGTGGGCGGCTCTTTCCTTCCCTTTGATCTCACTGCAGTAAGGAGTGAGTCATGGTGATACAACCAGCCCCCAAAGTCTCACATCAGCACGTTGAAGCGGAGAGAAAGTTCTGTGTATGTATGGCGTGCTTGTACGTGAGTAGGTGGCTGTATGTGCAGAAATGGGATTCATTAACCTTTTGTTTCCCTGCATAGGTGGCCTTTGTTTTTGCAAATAATATAACTTTATTTAAAACACCAACGTTTTACAACATAACGTATGGCTGATGGACACGTTAGTCTTCTGCAGAATCAAAGAATCCATTAATGAACCACGATGCGTTGTGCTAAATGCCATCAGACTGCAGAACCAAGGGTCAGTTCAACGCTCTGTCGTACCACTTCAGAGGACGCAGGTCCGCTGAGCACAGCTACAAAGAGCAGACGAGGTAACACAGCAACGCAAACATCCACAACCACTCTCCCAACAACAGTGTGTCACTCTGAGTCCAAAGCTTGTGTCCCATTAACTTCATTAATCCAGATGTTTGTACGTTTGCTTTTGTAGCTCACTGGAGAAAGCCGGACCAAGAATTGTAAACGTTACTGAGACCTCCAAAGAAACCGCTGAACCGTCAATCAACGACTTCCAGGACTTTGTGTCTGACATGCAGAAGACAATCACAAGTTTACGAAAGCAGGTGGGTCTCACTGTACTGCAGCCCAAACACACAGATGTTGTTCATTATCATGTCAGCAGTACACTTAACAGCACCATCTTTTAGAGTCGAAGTAAAGGGAGTAAATCCAGTGCACATGAGAGCGTGTTACCAAGTTACACTCGTGCTTATGTCATAGGCTCCACCACCTATCATTGAAGCTGTAGGACGGGCATCAATGGTCCCCAAGGTCCAATCCACTGATCTGTTCAGGTCCTAGGCCCTGAGCCGCTGCCTGTCCGACCCCGAACTACTCGAGGTCAATGCCTCCCCTCAACCAACCGTTGTTTCTAGAACAGCACGCGAGCAGGGACACATTTAATTACAACTAACGCTACCTGTATTTAGCATGTGTCATGTTGCTGTCCCTATTGCTTGTATGAGTAGATGGGTCTGTAGTAAAAGGCTGTTTTTAGAAGGCGCTTGCTTGTTGTGTTTATAATAAGGATCGTGTTGTAGATGAGTATGTGACGCCAGTTTGATAAGAATGTGTTGACACGGCGAGAGTCACGTGACAGGGTGGATGTGAGCACGGACCACTGCTCCTCGGAGTAAATGCTTCTGTCTTTGCAGATCAAAAGACTCGAGACCCGTCTGAGCAAGACCGACTGCACCGACAGTGAGGGACGTGAGCGCAAGGACGGAGAGCGCTGGAAGCAGGACTCCTGCACCATCTGTGACTGCAGAGTACGTTCATAGCGATCCATATGCAGCACACACACCGCTCTGCATTTATATAGTCCTCTCTTTCCCCATAGCGTCTTTCAAACTTTCCTCTTCCACCTTGCAATCCTGGTAGGCAGAAGCACAATGAGAATATCTGGGAGAGAATCCTTTGTTTCGACACAATGTGCTGCTGCTCTGAAACAAAGCCGCCATTGCTCGCCTCATTTTTGTCATTGAGCACTTTCTGTGCCGAACCCAGCAGCGCTAACTATGTTCGCGGCTGTGCTAAGTCCGCGGCTGTGCTACGTCCGCGGCTGTGCTACGTCCGCGGCTGTGCTAAGTCCGCGGCTGTGCTACGTTCACATCGTGAACGCGTGATGCTATTTCTTATTCCGACAGACGACTTGCTATAGCGCGGCTCTGTTTGTATCTCAGCCGGCCAAGATCACAAACATTCCATCCGGTCTAATCTAATAAGTGAAGTGACCTGATGCCCTCTCTGCCCCCCCAGGACACCCAGATGACATGCTTTGTGGAGTCTTGTCCACCAGCTGAGTGCAAACGGCCCGTCAAGCTAAAAGGCTCCTGCTGCCCGGTGTGCCACCAACTGGCCACCAAGCCGCCTCAAGTGGACCCCCCCCACGAATAATCCTCAGGACCTCCCGCCCTCCCACACCTGACCAACATACTGCAGTGGCTGAAAGTCACACCCAGATAAACCCAGAGATCAGATGGGACTCATGAAGGTGTGTCGATCCACAGCCACCAATCGCCTGTTTTTGTTTTGTTTCATTTTGTATTCTTCTTCGTTAAGGGGGGAGGGGAGGCCATTTCATTTTTTGGGTGGTCGTTGCACCAGGGACAGTGGCCTTAGGCGCGGTTTATATTGTGGCCAGTGATCATTAAACGGATGATGTTCTGAACCCATGGGCAGGCAGGAGGATTGTTAACCACCGATGGACAGAGGTCTTCTCCTCGCCGGGGGCCCCCGGAGGCCCCCGGGGCTCCTGAGGTGTAACCCGCCCGTAACACGTAGTGACGAAACGCAGGGCCACATGCCGTCGACCAGCAGGGAAGGGAAGTAGATTGTCTCAATAAGTTTCTCAGGTTAGAGATGCCAAAAACTGGTGCTATTTCCCCCCCTTTTTATTCATGATTTTAATCACTAAATACAAACTTTAGGTATTGTCTTTTGTACGCAAAACAACCTATAAACGCTCAGTATATGCCTTTTTATGATCACAATTGAGAGGATGGTTTCCTTCAAACTAAACTTTTTATAATTAGATTTACTTCATCTTTTACTCATGGTGCTTTTTATCAAGTCATGCATTTGTTTTTTCCCCGCTCCTTTTTACACAAAACGCTTACATATGAAGATAATGTGAAGCCCTAGGAACATGTTCTAAATGCAAAAGACGTGTCTACTGATCACTGCTCCTCTTTCCATGGACAACTTGTTGGTGGACTCTGCTGGCCTGTCCTGAACTTGAGTGAAGTGGAGACGCGGGGACACTCACACCACCTCTTGCACTGTTGTGCTCCTTTCCAAGTTTCATTTTGAAAGCAGTGAAAGATGCTCCATTTTTTTACCACTGTAATGTTGTGAACTTTGACCCAGTATTTTCCTCGGCCTCCTAAAGCCAAATGTATGATGTGGATCTTTCTAAAGTGTGTATCTGTGAAACTACGTCTGAATGTTGAGATGAGGTTAGGACGTAGCCGTTCTTTTCCATGTATAGTCTCCAGTCCCCCGACTACACGCGACTGAAGGACTGCGACCACACTGCAGCTGTCCTGTTCCTGCTGAGACGAGGACACGCTCGCACGCCTTCCTTTGTCCAGCATCCACTCCGCCTCCGCCTTCTCCCACGTCAGCAGTTTTTTGTTTTTTTTTTCCTCCTGTGTTCAGCGCTTGGATACTTCCCCGCGCGGTGTTGAAATAGTTGAATGCTGGTCCCGCTCAGGTTTCCATGTGGGGGGAAATTAAGTGTGCTTCCTGGGGTGACGTCGTTCGGGTGGCTTGGGTGGAGCGCGGCCCGCCGATGCTGACCCTCATTCCGCTGTAATGGAAGCCATATGAGAGGGGAGGCGTGGGGGGGGGAGGGCCGCTCATGGTTGGGATACAGTGTCAAAACTAGTCTCTGGTGGTGCCAATGTGAGATGTACTGGCCCCCGTCAGCCGGCCCTGAACTCTGTTCCTGTTTGGCTCCTGGTTATGGTGAAGAGGCTGCAGCCACAGTCTTCCCTTCCATTGTTTTCTTTAAGAAGCGAGCAGCTGTAACCAAACAGAGGAAATACTCTCCAGAATGTTGGATGTTGTACTTGTCAATTGGTATCATATCAAATGTTTAAACAAACTGCACCGGTTTGTGCCTCAAACTGTGTTTACATCCCTTTAAGCATTACTTCCTGAATGTGGCTCTTCCAGCAGCGCCTACATGTACACGTCTTGGTGTGCCACGGTGTGGACGTCTCAATGGAATAAATATATTTTCAGATATTTCCATCAACATTGTGTATGAATAAGTGTCTTTCTTATTTGCAGGCTTCATGCATTTTGGCCAGAGTCCCAAGGTTCCCCTGTCAAAGCACTGTGCGCTCTCTAAGTTACTAGTCTTCATATTCATATATCTTGAATTAATTACATTTTTTTGTTTCTTTTTATTTCCACCCCCAAAAACCTCCCCAAGTGTCAATGCAATGCACTGCAAGACTGAACACGCCTTACCTACAATGTGGATATAATAGTACCTATCATGACATGTGTATTGTACGTTTGCCAAAGAATGGTTTGCACTGTAATGTATGCCTCTCGACAGTAAGAATAAATAAATCAATAAGCCACATTTGAATGAGTGTTGCATGCGAGTGCGTGTTCTTTCTCCGCTCAACCTGCTACCAGCACACTGTTGCTGGAATGCCCACTTTGCAATGTGAACTTTATTTAAGGGCTGCAGTTCATCACATTGAGTCTCTTTGAGATGTAAAGTTTTATTTGATGTTTGCTATTTACTAATGCCGTTTTATTGGGCTTTTGTGTTGTAATAACTGCTTCTTCTGAGGTCACCATCTAAACACGCTCCATTCAGATGTGTGGAGAACCGATTCATTGAGAAATGGGATGAAGAGGAAGACGAGGGGATCAGAGCCTGATTTAAAGCTGTTGAGTTAAGAGGAGGTGGCTTTACTGGCTTCTGACAGCATCTCTCTCCCTTAAGCTGATTATTATATGACCTAATCGTTTGGAAAGGCTAAGCGCTGCTTTGCCAGCATCAAGTCCCTGGAATGGTTTGAGGAGAACATTCACACAGTCGTTGTTCGCTGTTCGCAAACTCAAACTAAATTTAGGGAGATCTGAAACAACACTGATAACTTTTTTTTGAAACAATTATTTTCACAAACGTGGCCAAATTAAGCGGAAACTAGGCAATTTGTCCAAGTCCCTTGTGGAAAATGGAACATGTATCTCGTTTTAGACAAATACAATATTCAATTTAGTGAAAACTAAAGTTTGTTAAGCCTGAGATGAGGGAAACTCTGGCTTGTCTGTTTCACAAAGGGAGGTAAGTAAAGCTCAGGATCAGTCACCATGGTAACTGAGCCTGGAAACATCACCTGGTCGGGAGCAGGTTTTTTTCTTTCACAGGCTCCTCCCTCTGACAGCAGCCCAGCCAATCACACAGCGGCTTTCATTTCCTCATTCATTCATTACTAGTATCAGGCGGATTTAAGCGCAGTTTCCACATATGAACAAAATAAGATGTTACGTTAAGGACTAAAGTGTTTTCTAGAACATGTCACGTCCTTTTCTGGACAATCCTGTTAATGAAGAAGCTGTTTTAGAGAGAATATCGAGGCCCCGATTAGATATATTGTCTTTTCCAGATAACACCGTCTATCAAATATGTACATAAGCTCACCCGTCCTCATATAACTAATGTCCCCCATCGTGGACGTGCTCTCACATACGAGCAAGTTTCCTTTACAACATTATAATATTAGTAAAGCTGCTGTATGCAGAGCCATGAGAAACGTGTGCGTCGCCTTGAAACGTCTTTTAAACCTTTTTGTTCCCTGGACACAAACCAGTGAAGCCAATAAAGAGTTCCACCTTAATAAATACATTACAGGTTCAATACCATTGCACCAGTTTTTACCAGCGATATTATTCTTGTGATTAATTATGTGTGTAAAAACAGTAAAGATATGGGTTATGATTAGTGTGTACATTAAATATTAACTGACATTAACACTATTGGAACATATTCTTAGATCTTTTGCTGCAGTAGCGATGTTGCTTTTCTTTCTAACTCGAGTTCATACTCATCTTAGGCTTGCATTAATATTTGCAGCTCAATAGGGGTGAATGAATTGTTTGTGCTGGTTGCCATGGTAACTCGTATCACGGATCCATTAATGCTGCCTTCATACTGTGGTGGTGCACGCGCTCAACTCTGAGTCAACCTACTCCGAGTTGATGGAACCAACTCTACTCCAGCTGTTCTGAAACCCAAAAGTCTGAGTTTCCCATCTCAGGGTAAATCAACTCAGGGTTTGACTCAGAGTTTGTTAAACCTCTTAATTGAAACGGACCCCTGGAATACACCAGTTTTATTTGCATCAGATATTTTAACCCAAGCTGCCTTGCTGCAAATATCTATCGACGAACTACGACAATGACTAGAACAGAAGGTTTTACAATAAAACACCAAATTTATGAATGAGGTATGGGCTCACCTGCTCAGCTGATCTTGCTAATGAGTTTAATTTTAGAATCAGTAGAATCTAGTGGAATTCAAGAGGCCGATATTGAGCTGTTCTATATTAAACAGGTCATGTCATATGACCGAAGTATGTCTGACCAGTGCCCCCTGTGATCCCACTGGGATCCACTAAAGCTGGCCTCTCCTGCACACAACCACTGTGGACATAGGACGGGGTTTGGTCAAAATTTCATGTGGAGGTTTGTTTTGTTCCAACTTTAATACTTACTTACTTATTTCTGTGTGCATTTCCTACGTCCGTTTTAACGGCACTCGTGCATACTTGCACACAGGCTTCCCACGAGTCACGTGGGCCACCTGGAGTATCACTTAGGATTCTGTCCTTCTCATTTCCACAGTGGGGTGGATGAAAGAGAGAGAGGCGGTACCCCACTGGGGGAGGGAGGTGGTTTCTCGTCCTCGTACTCGAAGGACTGGGGCGATGGCTTGTGGGAAATTTCACGCGGTGCCCCCGCTGGTGTTTTGGGCACTGACACATGCTGCAGGTGCACAAGAAGCTGCTGTGACTTCCAGGGGAGGGGTCCTTCTTATGGACACGTTCCACCAGCAAACGGCAACACAACCTTTTTACGCTCTAGTTCACCGTATGGTGCTTTCTTGATGTGGCACTGAAGGGGCAGCTCAATGATTGCCGATGACGCTGACGGGCTTCATTGTTGGAAATGCTTTCTTCTGATGTCTCAAGAACCAACAGTACTTGGACCATAGCTCACAGAGTAGGTTGGCTTCACTGGACACTGCTGGTTGGTTGTTCAAACCCTGGCTGCTTCTCCTTCTTCAGATTTAACTCCATTAAAGTTCTAGACATGACCGGTGCGCTATTCACCCAGCGACAGGATTAACTCCATGCTTCGGGAAATCTTCCCCCGTGCGAGAAAGGCCAATCCCTTACCAGCTCTTTCGGAGCCTCGCGTCCTGACGAATTCCTAGCAAGGTTCGCCCCAACACACACCGTTGGCTCCGCTCTCGCTGCTGAGACGAGTCGTAAACCTCTGGAGGCGGCAGGTTAGTAGTCGCTATTCTCCTCGCCACTTCCCGGTGACAACCAGTAGAGCCGGCTTACGACGTGCCACATCCGACTTGAGCTGCTGTAACCCTGAGCGTCCGCAACAGCAAGCTCAGGCAGCAAGCCACCAACTCACACCACAGTTGGCACGAGGGTGATCAAGGGCCCTGGACGTAGGGCTCGCCAATGTCAGTTATGTCCATTTCGCCCTTAAACCAGAGGTAGGCCTCTTCTGGGGCCCGCGAACCACCACGTGGAGGCGAGCCTCCTTGGTCCGCGTTTCAAGACTGGTCGGGTGGGTTGCCGACATCGCCGCTGACCCCTGACGCCTTTTATGAGAGCGACCTTGCCCGGGCGACGCAACGCGACAGCCACGCCGGCAGCAGGGGGGCCCGTCCCTCCCCGGCGGGGAGAGAGGGCACGGCAAGTGCTTAGTCCACGACCCCCTGAAGCGACGAGGTACGGGCGCGGGGGGGGCGCTCTAAAGCACACGGCTCTCAACGCAAGCCTTTCCAAGCCGAACAGGAGCCGTGATTTGGGACTTTTATCCCCCCACATACAAGGAATTTGACAAACTGATTGCTGCATGACATTAAACATTGTGCATGGAATACAGCGTGATTTAAAATTGGTAAACAAACAAATAAGAGTACATTCAACATGATACTAACATGTGTATATTACTCCAAAGGAATTGTACAATGATGTGTAACTGTAAGAAATTGTCCTGGGGATGAAAGCGTCCAATGGTTTAGTGGCATTAGACTAAATAAACAGCAAGGAGCTAAATGCCTGTTGCATTTTGCTACTGAAGCAGTTGTTGATCACATGACCCATATTGACCGATGAAAAACACACACACACACACACATGCACGCACACACACAAAAGGCTGCATGATCTCCCCCGAGGCTCCCTGAGGAGATGAATGACCCCCCTAGTGTCTTTTTGTACCTCTTTTTCGCTGTCTCTGGTTGCAAGTTACCTCAAGTTAACTCAACCAGCAGACGCCGGTTGTTTTAAGAGCAAAGGGTACGAATACTGTACAGAAAATTAACCAGATTATGGAATCTACTTTTTGAAATAGCATTTTTTTTTAAATAAATTGCCATTTTGGCCCCCATCACACATGTGCTTCAGCTACATCGTTAAGTAGTTAGAGGTTTGCGTGTAATATCCAGCAGTGAGCATTTGACGGTGTGTGTGTGTGTGTGTGTTAACGTGTATGGCAGTGTGTGTGGTTAGTTGTTTGGGTAGCAGTGTTTAGTCTTTTTTATATGTCCTTCTCAGCTTTGTTGTTTCCAATGTTGTTTAAGTTTGACTAATTCTACATTTGCCTCCTCTCCGTTTGAAAATAGCAAACTCCCCCAATGGCTCCAAGTCGCTGAAATATAGACAAAACAAGCTAGGAAGGTTACCTTCCCTGTATGTGTGTGTGTGGGTGAGCTGGGAAGTGAGCAGTGAGGAACATACAGTTCCTCCAGAGGAATTGATAATGATAAAAACAAGGTCGGTAGTCTCATGTGGGGACTGATGACTGGCTGACTAGCTGGCTGATGGGCTGACGGCTTGACCCGCCCACATTCCTCAGTGGACACCAGCCGAGTCCAGTCTGACCGAGTGGGATAATCCCCTTGCTACCAGGACCCCTAATCAGCAGGGCCTGAAATGGGCTACTTGATGGGGAGGAGGAGGCCAACGTGACACAGGGAAGGGATGTATGTCTGCAAATACTAAATGATGAATACTGAAAGATATCTCGGGCAAAACAAATGAACTGGGCTCAGGGTTTTTTCTCGAGCGGTGGACTTGTTTTAGTTTAAGCTAAGAGAAAAGTGCCTTGAATTTATGCCCTAAGAAGAATTAGAGGTTTAGGATACACAGATGAATGCAAATATACAACCCAAATGTGTATTGCTGGAATGCATCTGTGAGCCAAACGCTACAGTGTGGGATTGATAGAGGGGCACAGGTCAAAGGGCAACACCTTTCTGTTGTTCTATTCAGGGTACATCGTGGAACCTGCCGGTGCTCCTGTTGTGCGCTGTAGTAGCTAATGTTACCTAAAAGGTCCCATTGCATTTAGAGGCAGGGGGTTCAATCCCAGAGTGTCTTTACGTTATCGTCCCTTTAAAAATGTTACAGTATAGCAACGCACCTTTCTCATTACACAATCTTTTTGTGATGTGAGGTGTGTATGTGATATGTTGAAGCTTGCATTATTTGTCATTTCGCTAAGCTTCATGTAAACTAGGAATGGAGCTACACCAACTGTGTATTATATCTTGTATTGAATAGATTTGTCTTAGGTGCACTAAATGCTGTAAGCGCAAAGATGTATTACCTTCTCAAAAATCAAGTTCGGAAGTAAAATTTTCTAAATAAGTTTTGCTTATGAAACTAGAATTTTTGGCTGCAAAACAAAAACTTTTGCTCTCAAAAAAAAAGCTTTGGTCTCGGAACAAAAACTTTTGCAATCCGAGTTTGTACGTAGTGGGCGTACAAACGTAGGGCCGTTTATCATTTCTGATTGTTTTGGTGTGAGTTGTTGTGTGTTGTAAGTAGGGCTGTCGATTATCGATAAAAAAAAAGTAATTAATCGCATTTTGAAGTTCATTAATCTTGATAAATGGCGATTAATGTTGTTTTTACAATGTTGTTTTTAATAAATGTTTGTTTTTCTTCTAAAGACTAAATCATAACAGTAATGAGTTATCACTTTAGAAAGCATGTATGTTACACACTATTGTTTAATTGTAAACGTAAACACAAAACTACACAATTGATCATCTTGGAGGCAGAATTCCACCGGGTGGAACATGTTGAACTAGTGACTAGACAGAAGTCTAAAGGTGCTGCTTATTTTTTGTAATAACAGTTGGGCTGTAGTATATAAAATTAAATGTTGTATTTTGTGGAATGCTGTTAATATACATATCACTTACCAGTGTTAACATTTAAAAAATGTATTCTTAATTGTTGAAATTAAGAATACATTCTCTGCACAGTGTCTGTATCTTTACTAAGATGGTATTTGCTTGCTATAGAGCTATAGAAATAATACAGATTAGAATAAATATATTAGAGAAGTTATGCAGTCCTGCTGTCCTTGTGCACTTTGCTCTCAACTCTCCATCATTTAGCGGCTGTGTTTGAAGTGCCAACAATGTCCCCACATCTAGCAGAACGTTTTCAAACCACGCTCTGTTAGGGACACAGTGGTGGTCCTCTGCAGACTGTGTGCCGCGCAGGGTGACCTTAGATGTTGAGATGGAAGTAGCCTGGCAGCTAGCTTAGCATAGTGGTGCTTTAAGTGGTCCGTTTGCTACTTACCCCCTTCTGTTGGACAGTAGTTCCTCTGCACAGTTCTCCGCTGTATGTCGTGCCTCTGTATGTTTTACTTTGAATGCAAAAAGCTCTCTCCAACTTGATGTAACTGACAGAAGCTAGCAATCGATTTGTTTCCGTGGTCAACCTCCGGCCCCGTAAGTAAACAAACTTAATTACACTAAAATGTTTTGTTGCATTAATCTTGGCCACATTAATCGCATAGATTAATGCGTTTATGTTGACAGCACACATATATCTGCCGTGTATGAACCGTGTGAAGTGTATGCTCATGAAATTATTCAGTCCAACACGCTCTGGGTTTTCCTCAAACTTTTTATCTCACTTCACTGACAGCAACCCCCGAGTCTCTCCGGACCACCTCTTCTTCTCCTCCACCCTTTCCTCTCACCTCCAGATGGCCGAACAGCGCCCACTAGCGTTCAGAATGAACTCTTACACCACTATTGTTTTGCCTCAAGGCCACTCCACAGAGACTGCTCTCCTTGCTGTCTCAGAGCAACTCCACACTGCTAGAGCCGCCTCGCTCTCCTCTGTCCTCATCCTTCTGGACCTCTCTGCTGCATCAGTCAACCACCAGATCCTTATCTCCTCCCTTCAGGAACTTGGTGTCTCAGGCTCTGCTCTCTCCCTTCTCTCGTCCGAACCTACCGGGTAACCTGGAGAGGATCTGTGTCGGAACCTTGTCCTCTTACTACTGGAGTTCCTCAGGGTTCCATCTTGGGTCTCGCTCTACACCAACTCTCTTGGCGCTGTCATTCGCTCGCATGGCTTCTCTTACCACAGCTATGCCGATGACACCCAACTAATTCTCTCCTTTCCTCACTCGGACACCCAGGTGGCGGCATCTCTGCCTGTCTGACTGACATCTCCCAGTGGATGTGAGCCCACCACCTGAAAATCAACCCCGACAAGACTGAACTATTTCTCTTTCCAGGAAAAGACTCTCCGACCCAGGACTTGACTGTCAACTTTGGCAACTCCGTGTTAACGCCCACTTTACCCTTTAACCTAAGAACCTCGGCGTCACAATTGACAGCCAACTCTCCCTGCCTCCCAACATTACTGCGACAATACGATCCTGTAGATACTCTCTCTACAACATCAGGAGAACACGTCCTCTTCTCACTCAGAAGGCTGCCCAGGTACTGATTCAGGCTCTTGTCATCTCCCGCCTGGACTACTATAACTCCCTCCTGCAGGTCTCCTGCTACCACCATTCCACCTCTGCAGCTCATTCAGAATGCAGCAGCTCGACTGGTCTTTAACCTTCCGAAATTCTCCCACACTACTCCACTCCTCCGCTCTCTTCACTGGTACCGGTGGCTCATCCAGTTCAGAACATTGGTGCTCACGTACCATGCAGTGAATGTATGGGGTCCAGCTTACATCAGGACATGGCGAAACCCTACATCCCGACCTGCACTCTCCGCTCTGCATCTGATAAACTGCTTGTTCCTCCTCACTGAGAGCAAAACACTCGACTAGATCACAACTCTTTGCTGTCCTGCTCTGAAAGGGTGGAACGAGCTCTGAAGACATCAGGACCACAGAGAGCCTTCACATCTTCCGCCACAAACTAAAAACAATCAACCTGATCCCCAGAGCATGTCTTTGGACTGTGGGAGGAAGCCGGAGAACCCGGGGAGAACCCACGCAGACACAGGGAGAACATGCAGACTCCACACAGAAAGGCCACTGAGCAGAATCAAACCCAGGACCTTCTTGCTGTGAGGCGACAGTGCTACCCACCACGCCACCGTGCCGCCCATCTATAGCAAATTGTAAATTGGCTTATTTGAGGAAATTGCACTTTCTTGTTTCTTGTTCTTCTGAGTTTGTACCCTATGGTTGAATGCACTTATTGTACGTCGCTTTGGATAAAAGCATCAGCTAAATGACATGTAACGTTTACCTGGAGGGGGCCGGAGGGGGTGCTCCACCTACTCAATACCTACTGAAAGGCCGTGTGAGAGCGGTTATAGCTGAGCTACCCACAGGGTTCGCTCACGTGCACTAACACTCACTAAGAGCTAGGCTCCGCTGGTCCAGCTATGGAAACAAAGCACAAACAGTTAATGTTCTAATGCAAAGAAACAAGTAAGTCAAGTTGTCAAATAAATACCGTGTACAGTCCTGGCTTATAAATGTAGTTAAGTTGAATAAATGATCAACAACTTACCGCATTGCCATCAGCACACATTTCCTTTGTGCTGTCATGGCCCTGCATGGCATTATGTAGGCTCTCAACGTGCACGACCTCCTGGGACACCTAAATGGAGCAGAGTTGCCATCTGTTTAAATCGTGAATGTCAACTCAGGGGGGACACCTAGTAGCTAGTGTCGAGGCAACCTATGAGGAAAATATGGCAGATACCCGTTCAGACGCAGTATCTCGTGTCCAGATGTATCCATCCTGTATCCATCCTCCGTTTTACAGTATTGTAACTGCCAGTTAATAATGTGAATTTCACAGTACCTTTCTTTTTACCAAAGTCTCTTGATTGTGCTGTTAGCATCGTTAGCTTCCAGCTGCCGGCTAAAGACATTGCTATGCTGAGAACAGCACAGAACTTAAACATCCAGGAAGAGGGCTGTGTCAACAACTCACAGAGTAACGATTTCTGTGTCTCTCTGAGATGCCAGTGGACTCAAAAATACTGTTTGGACCAGGTAATTAATGGCTTTCATGCTGTTGTTAATCTGCCCTTCATGAGACTCTATTGGGATCTGTCTTTTTTCTAGCTGTGATACGTGATTCTTGAAACTTGTGGTGGCATTTGCCACTCTTGACGTGTACCCTAAACCAACCACAGGAAATGACCTTCACAGGAAGATACATTTTCCGTCTTGCCCCACAAAAAAGACGTTGACAGAAAATTGCATAAATCTTTCTTTAGAGTGTTATTGTGTGATGATCGAAATAGTTTATCAATAGCGTGAAATTAAGTTTTATCTGCCTTTAGTTAGAGGTTTCCATGAGCGGTCGTACTTATCCTGAGGGCAAAGACTAGTGTTAACGGGGTTCTGGTGTAGCTGAAATCTGGGCCACCACCTTCCCTTCTGTTCTCTGATCGTTGTTAACAAATTAGCCACTTTGCGCTTGTGTGAAAGGGTATGGAGGTTCCGGTCGGGGCCTCAGCCAATTGCTGAGATGAATGCGTTGATGACCTTTGGACGTGACGTATGATTTGTTAAGAATAACAACCTTTGGTTTTGATAGAACTGTATAGTCAGACTTAATGTGCTGACAAACCTTGTTCCGGCAGTGGGGGGCTTCCAGAGAGTAAAAGTTGCACACGATAATTGGATTTGGAGTGTAGAGGTAACAAGCAGCCAGTTAAACTGAAAAACCTTCTCCCCATGCCAACAGATTCAGCCAAGGCAAGAGGACAAGATTTTGCTATGGTCATTGGTTTAGTAATATCATTAATGTTAAGCTGTTAAGGAAATGCGCTATTTTAGCAATTGAACTTGATCAGGAAATGTGACAGAACCAAAACAATCTGATATACAAAAGGTGGACAAGTGTATTGAGTAGATGTGTAGAGAAGAATCTCATCCTTTGTTCTTTTCCTAAATGAGTGGAATTGCTTTATCCTACACAGAAAAACAAGAAAACGTTGTGTCCCAATAACACATCGAATCCTCCAGTTATATTTTTAAAAGGACCCCTTATGAGTCGGTTTGAAATCACTAAACATACAAGCCAGTGTTGTCCCATAATTCATGGAGCTGTGAGGTAATACTCACGTTGTTGTAGGCCATAGACAGTGTCTTATTTTGTCTTTTTCACATTAATCTCACTGACCCAGCAGTGAAGAAGGAGAATACACAAAAAAGTGTATATGTATATATTAACAAATATATCTAGATGATTTTATGGGATTCTTCAAAAACCAAGAGTTTGTATAACATTTAAAAACATTAAAGATCTTTTCTTGAAAAATATTTATTTATTTTTCTGCAAAAGTACAGATGAAACAGAGAGAATGTGGATATAGAATTTCTATTGAAAGTCACATGCTAATTAATATCTAGGTTTCAACAATATTACAGTATTTTAGATTGAAGGTAAATTGCTAATGCCAGCTGAGAATTCAGAAGTTTCAAATACCCCACGTCTTATGTACAGCAAGAAGCAAAGTAATACAACAAAGAACACAAGATCTTCGGTAAAGATCATTGCCAGTGGCCTGTACCGCTGCAGCGTCACGCACTGAATGATCTCATGTTGTTGGAGCCGTCTGAAGACACGCGGCCTGAGATGCAAGTATCGGACGTTGCGCGTGACGAGCGAGCTGTGCTGGTGTGCTTTTTGCTGAAGCACCACAAGTCCAATATTATTTGCTGGAAGTGGGTCCTGAACTTCACCCCAACGAAGGCGTAGAGGACGGGATTGAGACAGCAGTGGAAGTAGGCGACGCTCTTGGAGACGGCTAGCACTCGGAGTCTGATCTTCTCTGACGCGCAGGTCCTCACCTTGAAAAGAGACAGAGTGTGGTTCAGCAGCGTGGCGTTGTAGGGCAGGTGGCACACGACGAAAACCGCAACGACTGCCATGACCACGCGGATGGCCTTGTGCCTCTGGCTGCTCCTGGCTCTCAACAAGGTGCACACGATGCTGGTGTAGCAGAACATCATCACCAGCAGGGGCAGCAGGAAGCCAATGGCCATTTGAAGGCTGGGAACCGCCACCTTCATTAGCTTCGCCGTTCCTGTCTCCTTGAATGACAGCTGACACGTGGCCTGGGGGTCTTCGCTGCGCTCGCTGTAGAGAAGTGTGGGCACAGTTAAAGCCACTGCGAACACCCAAACGGCCGAGCAGATAAGACGGCTGTAGAGCAGAGTGCGCGGGCGTGCGCCGAAGGACTTTCTGGCCTGGACTATAGCGACGTAGCGGTCGCCGCTAACACACGCCAGCAGGAGCATGCCACTGTAGAGGTTGATACTGTAGGCTGACCTCAGCATCTTGCAAGCCACGGAGCCCATTAACCAGCCGTGCTGCTCGTTGTAGATGAGAAATGGCAGGGCGACGACAAAGATCAGGTCCGCCACAGCTACGTTATAGAGATAGACGTCCGTCATGGTCTTGCTCTTCTTGTAGCGTATGTAGGTGATGATCACCAGAGTGTTGCCGATTAGGCCGAGGGCACAGATGATGGAGTGGATGTACGTTTGTGCGATGATTTCCATGGGGTTGGGGTCAAGGTTGCAGGGTTCTTCACCGCCGGGTTCTTCACTGTAATAGGAATAGTCTACAGTCTGTGACGTCATGTTTTGGATCTGGAGGAACATTTACACAAAATGGCCAACAGTTAGGGGAATGCAAATGGAAAATAACATTTTTTTTTTTTACTTTCTACCAAGTACATTTCCTTAGGAGTGTCATTTTAATACTGTATTTATTCTCAAACAAATCTGTAAAACTTGAAAAAAAAAGGTTGTTCCAAAATAGATGGAAAGACGGTATCAGCACATGGCGTGTCACATCCTCCTGCAATGACTGGTAACACTCCCATCACGTCACAGCGCTTATGTCTGTACACAGGATGAAGGCTGTTCTAGTTCAGCTCTTCCTCCGGCTGCCAGTGACCCAATTCGACATTAAATGAACATGAAAGTAGGATGGAGGTGGTTGCACTTTGTGCTGTGTCTGATCTTATGAGGATGATTAGATGTGTATCAGCGAGGACCTTCTAGATGCACCACTTTGTGTGTAGAAAGGTCGCTAACATGTACTAAAACATATCAAAGAGTGATGATCAAAGAGTGCCTCTGCATGCAACAAGAACAGTAGATTCTTCTGTTTCAGGTGAGAACACACACCTCACATCAACACGACTTCTCCTTTCTGCAAAAAGTAGCATATAAAAAATGTTTTGCTGGTTCAACTCACTTCTTCAAAAAGCCTGATATATGGAACAGATATGACATTTGTTGATATCTCTGGTTTCAGACTTTTCACTTCTCAAAAATCACTAAGACAAATGAATGTGTAGATGTGCTTGTGGCCGATGAGGAAGGTCTCATATATTTGTTTTGGAAGATGACAGATTGAGATAAATATGAGCCTTTTGTTTTGAGACCATTTTGAGAACTGCGTTCTCTGTATCGTTTCAATATTTTACAGGACTGACAGTTCTATAAAGGTTTTCCGCCTGTGAAACAGAAAATTTGATTTAAAAGTTAAATCAAAATAAATAAATAAATAAATTTAAAAAGCAATCGATCCTTGGGGGTTTAAAACGGGCCACAGTGAATCTTCAACATTCATCAGTACAGTTTTAAAATGTATCACAAGTACAATGTCAAGGCCTAATCATTGAATAAGACTTTTAGAGGCTGCTGAATGAATGATACATAGACACCTAAAAAACATGTTCGCAGTCACCAAACTGAAAAAAAGTTTGAAAACGTTTCATTTTGCGAATATTCATGCTCATATCTTCCATTCAGAACATACGCACCTCGAAGATCGACATCTCAGGAAATTCCATTATCCTCCGTGTCCCTCGCCGTCAAGTCAGCAGAGAGTGAACGCGCTTCCTCCCGGGTGTCAAAGCTGAGAAGAGTGAGTTCTGTGTGACAAATGCTGAGTGGTTCAAATATCAGAAGAAGAAGAAGTCAAAACCTCACATCCTCACAGGCTGTGTGTGATTAAGGTGTATCACTGAGCCTCACCTGCAGGGACACCCCCACGCCTTTACAGCCAGTGCTTTGATTTATTGCTAGTTTGTTGGATTCATTCATTTCCCCCAGTTGATCAGAGAGTCGACTTGAAGTTCATGCTTTAAAAACCAAAGGGTTGTTTTTTGTGAGCTACTATGGCATCTGATTTTTGATCAAAATGAAGAAATAAAGTCACTTTTTAAAGACACAGAAGATTTCTTTTGTATCATTTATGAATTTCCAAATTAGCAGAAGGAAGGGTTGTTTCAAACTAACTGCCCTCAAACATCAGTTTGTTTGAGTCTGTTTTATAAAATGATTATTGTTTTAAGTTCATCTTAGGTTGTTTTTTAATTTGGTTTCTATAATTAACTGTTATTTTCTTTATTTTTTAAACTTGGATCCAAAATTATAAAGAGCAATTGCCGACCCCCTAATATTTATTTATTTATTGCTCTTAATAATAATAATAATAGCATTTCATTGTCATTTTTTTTCTTATCGCATTATTTGTTCCGTGAAATCACATAAAATAATCTACTGTTTTAAAGTTCATTTTGGCCCCTCCATACTGTTTTTAAGCTTTCTTTTAGGGGTTTTTTGCTTGTTGAAGTTTTTAAGCTTTACATATTTACCATATAATTCTAAACTCTGACTTTATGAATCCTTTATGGATTTGTCGTTTTGGAGCATTACTTGTGATTGATGGTGGTTTGAGAGGAAGTAGCAGTGCTCTGTTGCTTTCCCTCCATATGGCCAGCAGATAGAGCTGATGTCACGTCAGTGGATTGCAGCTAATACAGTTGAGCAGTGGCGGCTGGCGGATTATTTTTTTAGCAGGGCCAGCCAATCGGTTTCAGTAAACGTCCCAGTATAATTCATTGCAAAAAATGGTATGGTTGGTATTTATATATAAAATAAATAAAACAATATTCAGAATATAACTACCATATCGTAAATATTATAAACATCCAATATAAAAATAATAATATAAATTAAGATATAAATATATTTATTTAAAATCTACTAAAACATGTATATGTGTATATATATATGTATATATATATATATATATATATATATATATATATATATATATATATATATGTATATATATATATATATATATATATATGTATATATATATATATATATATATATATATATATATATATATATATATATATATATATATATATATATATATATGTGTGTTGCCACCTGTCCCTTAAAATACGAAATCGTATTGGAGAATAAAGAGCTTCCGTTTTGAATCAATACGGGCGGGGTTTGTCCCGTATTTTCCGAGTTGTCTTCTATGCAGCGTCCCGTGCAAAAAAATCCCACCCCCATTCTGCGAAGCCTCGTTCTATTCGGCCCCTGATTGGGTAATACTCGCTGTCATCGTTGGTTTGATTGGCCGTGAACCTGAAATAAACCAATCAGAGTCAGGGGAGGGCGGGTCTCTTGGCGGAGTGTCGATTTGAAAGAATGGCGGCGGCAGCTCCCGAAAGCCCCCCGCGTCCAGCTCTGAAGAGGAAAGACCAACTCTTAAGCCCCACTAAACTTTACACAATTAACTATTTTGGATACAATGTGGCAGTTTTCATCCACGTCGTGGTTGTGTGTCGTCACTGCAGCCCTTGGTGCGTCGTCAAAGACCCGTTTAGCCGCGATGGCGTCCTGTACGAGCGCTACAGATGCTGAGGACAAGGAATCATTTATTTACAAGAATATTCACCTCACGTGATGAACACCACACGCTGCAGCCGAGCGTCCACTGTCCCGCAGTCTGTCTCACACTGTCGTTTACAGTCTGTACACATGTGCCATCGTCTGTCCAGAAACCCTCACATCGGCACAGGAAAAACTCCCAAACAATGAAAAAGCATTTAATGGGGAGAATAAAGAAGAAACCTTTAACGATCCTCCCTGGGAGGAGAGACTGCGATGGACGTACAGAATGAACAACTTAAATATGTATAATACGTTAAATTCATCCGACAGAAATGATTCAGATGAACATTATCTAATCATATGTGTTCGTTATCATTTCCTGCTCGTCAGCGGAGGAAAAAGACGCTATAATGTCAGAAAATCCTGGTTTCGGTGATCGACTCTTCCGCCTTCTGACGTCAGACGATTATCCTGATGATTGACATCTGGTTCAAACTAACGAGACGGTTTGAGCGCCGATCCGCCTTCGGACATTTGATCGATTTAGTCGAACCTCGTACGAGGAACAGGGCCCTGGTTTCCCTCCGCGTGCTGCGTGTTTGTGTTTACTCCACAGCACCAGATGTGTCCGCTCTGTTCCCTGATTCGTCACACATTCACAAACATGTTGCCGAAAATCTTCTTCGAACCCAACTGAAAAGCATGAATTTTGCGCGTGTGTCTTAATGTATAAATATCACCGGGTATATAATCCACGTTTCAAAAACACAAATATTGACTATTTGTCAAATGTATTTCTAATATAATAAATAGAGTCCATTAATAGCGTCCGTAGAGGGCACCAGCCGCCACTGCATTAGAGGCTGATGCACGTAGAATAGATGATAAACACCTTTCACGTGTATGTGGACAAACTGCCACCTTCTACATGTATTATCAAGGCATCACTTACAAGGACAAGGTGGAATGTCAAACCATGTCAACTGAGCTTTTATTTATTGGAAAAATCATCTTCTGGGCCTTATTTTCATAAGGCTCTCCACACTTTTAACAACTTAGAACTTGAGGTAAAACAGTAATTATCATGAAAGACAACTGGCAGTTCAATTCCTTTTATAAATTTAGAGCCAAACACATACCTCGAGGGTATAGAGATTAAAGGCTAAATGGAGGTTTGAATTAAGGTGAGACTAAATTGGACAGGGGGCGTTGAGAAATTCAAGAGCCTGCTGTATCATTCAAGAAGGTGCTGGGGAAAGTTTTACTTTCAAAATAAAAGCTTTATTGTGGCGACTCCTTAAATTACATTACATTACACTTAAATGTGTCCGCTGCCTTGTGTGTGAGATTATACAGCGCAGTGTCAGTCAAAAAAGGCAATCTAGTGGTTTTGTGGACATGCACACAAATCATTTTTTTCATGTCACTCAGCACCATAACAATACCAATAAAAAGTCAATTATCGTTGATAGTGGACAGACAAATTAAAGTCCATGTGACTGTCGAAGCTATATGTAGTGTTTAATATCCAAAAGGATCGTATATGGTGGGTGGTCATCTTCAACTAACAGAACTTCCAACTGGAGGACTGGTTGTGGATTCATTGTATAACTATAACACCAAATTCAAGCCCAACCTAACTAAGGGTTTTCTTTTCTTAACCCCAACCTAACTAAGGGTTTTCTTTTCTTAACCTAACTTTTATTCAAATGTAATGTTGTTCCGGGGAACACAAAAAATACAATAAAATGTGTGTTCATGTAATCAAAAGCAACAGATTTCACCACCATGAGACTGTGATGGATAATAGGACAGCTCATATCAATATTTAGCTGATGCTGTAGTTAAGTGTACACTTCTGATGCACCGTTACCGAGAACACCGAGAAGTTATTGGGCTGTAAAAACATTCTTAAACTGGGACCGGGTCACATTTTAGTTGAGGTTGGTTTAAATGTGTTCCCATCGCCTACAGGAGGACAGGAGAAGCATGCTCCGAGGTCCTGGACAATCAGTGGACAAAAAATTAGTCAAATTGAAAATGGAAAGGAGTACATTGGGTGTTTGGAAAGAACACAAGTTGACCAAGAAAACCACAATCCAAATCCACATTTGCATCACCTTTACCTTGCACGGTTGTGACAGATCTGCGATATATATATATATATATATATATATATATATATATATATATATATATATATATATATATATATATATATATATATTGTGTATACTTATGTGGGTATTTGTGTATATATATATCAGTACACGCTTGGATAATATTTTATTGTGAAGGTGTCAGACGGAAGCTGATTGACACTCCTCCTAATGATCCCCAGGTGTGCAGCCTGGCCGGAACTCGCTCCGCAGGTTGCCCCGGTGACCCCTCCTCCTCGCGCAGAGCAGGAGGAGCGCTCGCGCGTTGACATTCCCGCCTCGCATCTCGTGAACAAGCACCCCGGTTTCAAGGCGCCATGAGTAAGTCTGGCGCACAGGGAGTAAAGCGCCTGTTTAGAATAAAATCACACGACAAAGAGAGCAAGGAGCGAAAACCGTCAAATGAAGCCGCGACCAGCCCCCGGGACAAGTCGGGCACCCTACCGGCGAGCCCCGGTCCCCTCAGCCCGGGACGCATCTCCCCATCGGACGGGGACGTTCCACCCGCCGCCCAGAGAGAGAAGAAGGGAGGCCGGCTGCTGTCGTTCAGGCTGAAACGGAAGAAGTCCAAGCGCAAAGATAAAGAAGAAGAAGCAGCAGGAGGAGGAGACGTCTTCTTCCCTGATGAGCTGGACAGCTTCGACAGTCACTTGTAAGTCCACAAGTTCAATCATGTTTCCCTCTACTATTTATTGCCTTTTGTGCTGAAATTACATATTGAAAAGAGCAGATGATTACCGTTCAAAGTATCAGCTCATGCAGTCTTTAACTGGCACAAAGTTTTAAATGACTACACCAAAGATAAAGACCACAGTCTCCATTTCTACTACTGGAGAGCGCCTGTCATTGGAGAACCTCGTGCATGTGTAGAAACATGTCACGCAGCGACGGTTGGCCCCTCCGGCTCTTTGGAAATGTCCCCACAGAGACAGCCTGTCCTCGCCGCCTTTAGACGTTTCACTGTACACACAATGGTCTTCCTTGTGTGGGAAGTCGTGCAACGTAAAAGCAGACCGACCACGTTGTGTCCTGCACATCCACAATGAGTCACTCCTCCCTGGATGGATGAGAGACATAGAGGACTCACTGGTTAACCTCCAGCAGTCACAGTAATGACTGACTTCCCCAACGCTTTATTTAGACCAGATGCATTTCCAGTTCTTTTGAAAAGCTTCGTTGGCTCATGTTTGCTCGGCAGCCGAGCGTTACGGGGCGAGAGCCTCTGACTCCGGTGTTATTGTCACATGCAGACGTGTGAACACGCACCGACACACGCTGTTATTGTTGTTGTACGTTGTTGGTATTCGGAGGACGAACCTGCCCTGCAGGTATCTGGCGTGTCCCGGTTAAGCACGATTCCGCGTGGCGCTTGTTGCGTCTCAGCTGGACGGAGCGGAGGTCACAGTGGGGACAATGCGTAAATAAAAACAACCTGTCACGTGACTCGTGTGATGTCTGGTGCGCAATTAGTTATGACAAGGCTCAATGGGGTTAAATGTCTCTTTGTGAGTTCTCTGCTTGCTGATCATCGCATCGGTTCTAGGCTTTGGGGTCAGACCTGCTCTGCACCTCACACGTGGAACCTTCATGTGCAATTCGGCATCTCTTGACGGCAAATTTGATTTATTTTGTGGCCTCTTTCTCGTGCTTGATATAGAATAGAAGGCGTATAATTGTTAGTTAGTTAAAGGTGGGGCTTCTGACCAGCACTTTAAATCCTAGATTTTTGCCAGAGGTGAAACAATGTAGAGCAATCTGATTAGTGTAATCTATTTATTGATTTTTAATAATGCTGGAAGGTTCCTTTCCAGCTGGCTTCTTCCGATGGCCTCGCTGGTATCTTCAAACTCTGCCTTAATTTTGATACCAAACCTTCCCTGTTTCTGGCACAAGGGGAGAATTGTTACTCAACATTTCAACTCACTTAACAAAGACTGTGTCAAAAAGTTATTTTTTTTATCCCCAAGGTCCTATGCGAGTGTTGCAACCTGCTGCACCCCGTCTTTTGCTTCAAGAACATTTCACACACACACACACACACACACACGCACACACACACACAGCTTGATACAACGCCTTTTCTGTTTTGCTGACTGAGATGAGATGACTTTGGCCGGAGGGTTGTGCTGGAGTCTGGTCAGTATGACGGGGCTGGATTATGTCACAGCGCTTTAGAATGGCCTTACTATGCGAGTCGCTGGAGTTGGACCTGTAAGTTTCTACTTGAAATCAATATTTTGCCATAAAACACCAAAGCAATCAATTGTGGAGTATTTGAACGTCACTCATGGAGCTTTCCAAAGCGATCTTACTTAACAGAAAGATAAGCCCGTCACACCCTTCTGCAGATTCCTGCTATGTAGACGATCCCCAAGGCGAGGGTGTGGAGTTTGAAACATTTTTGTGCACTTGTGATCCCAGAGCAGTTCAGAAATTGGCAAATAACTCCTCCGTCATGCGTCCCCATAACTCGCTCTGCCGTTGTATTAAACACATATTCTGTTCATGGATGATCGTGACCCAGGTTTGTCTTGTGTAGTCCAATAGGTCAGAGGTTGCGTTCAGCAAAAACGTTCCTTTCTTTAACTAGTGGCTCAATGAAAGTCAAACTCATTCGTCTCGTGTCAAGTGGAGTTGGCCTGCATGGTTTCCGATGTGTCTGTGAATGAATGCATGATCTATAAGCGTGTTCTGTACATTTCTTATAAACAAGTTGAATTTTTTCCATTTTGTTGGGTCAGATGACTCTATTGAAATATGGTCCACATGTTGTAGGAGCACCAAGACGATTTCAAGGCTTTCTGTAATGAGATCGGTGTTTGCCCGACCATTATATTGGGGCAGCACCCCCCCACACCCCTCTTTTTATTTTCTATTTAGTGCCAAATCACAACAGAAGTCATCCAGAGTTACCTTCACTATGGAACTGGTCTATCTAGACCATGTTCCTTTATGGAATGTTAGTTATCTTCAGTCATTTCCATCGCTACATAATCAGGAATCAGGAAACGTATCTCCTCTGCTCTCTGTGTCGTGCACTGGAATGAGTTGAGACCCAACCTACTGACAGATAAGAGCCAAAAGCTCTTATCTTCAGAGGCCCGGGGGGGGATTGGGAAGTGAAACCTGTTGCGTTTCAGGAAGGTATACATTGTTCACATGACAACAGACGTGCACATCTTAAACTAGCATCGGAGCAAATATGTGGCCATGACGTTGGACCCGCTGGAGGGAGGAGGGTACGGGAGAACCTGAACCAGGGCTGAGCGTGCCGCTCCGACGGACCCCTGCTGCAGTCAAAAGGGACTCTGGGTTCTAGAGGGACGGGCAAAGTCCACAAAAAGGGATGTTCTTTGTTGCAGCTTTAAGTAATAAATAAGATCCTAATATAAGACGACTGATCCATCTGTTGCCATTGGAGACGTCATTAAAACCCTAACTCAACTTTTTTCAGGACCTTTTCAGGAGATGAAACATCTATATTATCGATCAGCGATCGATAATATAGATGTTTCATGTATCCAACAAGCATCACTCAGGAACGATTAGTGGAGGAGTGTACATGATAATTATGTTTAACACAGTGTCATTAGTTTATCTGGTCCTTGTGCACACATGTGTTTATAAATGCACGTGTCTTTCAACCGGTAATACGACTGATACCAGAGACATGATTCATAACAAACAAACCCCAAAAGCAAACAGGATGAAATATCTCATAACAATAATCTGTTAAAATGTTATAGGGTGTTGTGGAGCTTCTAATAATGACCCGAACACGTCTTGTATTGAACGGTAACTTTTTACGGTCTAAAACAGTGCGCAGAACGAGCTCTCGAATACAGGTTCACATGTTATAGTTTACGTCAAGCGTCATGCTACTTCCTGTTTTTCACAAAATAAAAGCACTTTCTGTTAAGTACGCTATTCAAAATAAGCAGTGTTACAGAAGCAGCATTAACTACATTTCTCTTGGAATCAAACAAATAAACAATTTACACCATAGGGTTACTGGCTACACACAATCATACTGTATATAAAGAATTGTTATCCCGCAAACTGTCAAGTAGTTACTGAATATGATTGAGAAATAGATATGCTGGCTTCTGGCGGTATCCCAGTATATCGAGGTATTTCAATTTTTCCAAGTAAAAACATTCATTCATTGACTCTGAAAAGGACCGCCGGCCACCTGAACGGCTGTTCACCGCTGCCGGGTGAGTTAGCACGTCATCGTGTTTTCACCAGAGGCTCGACCTCCTTTGCAATGAATCGTTTTCTGATCTAACTCACAA
This sequence comes from Gasterosteus aculeatus, assembly GCF_964276395.1. Taxonomy (NCBI): domain Eukaryota; kingdom Metazoa; phylum Chordata; class Actinopteri; order Perciformes; family Gasterosteidae; genus Gasterosteus; species Gasterosteus aculeatus. The sequence goes on from NC_135703.1 coordinate 16,901,827, forward strand.
GAACCCTTTCAAACCGCACACAGCTCCACTCTTGGGCACAAGATGTGTTGCATCTCTGGTATCTCGTTGGTCCTCCGCCATCGCTCTTTTATGTGTTTTTATGAGTTTATTGTGATAGCGGGCGAGCTGTAATCTCAATACACTTAAAACAAGCAGCTCCGCCCGCTTGCGTCTGGCGAAGAGGTGTAAAAGAAATCCTCCTGCCTGCCGGAGAGCTTCGGCGGTTTTTGCGACTCGACACCGGTATGACGGCACGGGAAGAATTCATACCGTAAGGACATTTTATACCTGTTGAAACGGTATAGCGCACAGTCCTACTTCAGAGGCCACCCAGCGCCAAGCCAACGGTGGGGAAAAGGTTGGCCGTCAGTCGGGTGCCAAGACATTATGGTTATACACAGCGTCCGTATGGAGACACACGCGCACACAGAGCGGCTGTTACAGAGCGGCGGTTACAGAGCGGCGGTTACAGAGCGGCGGTTTGTGGCGTTCTTCACGTCTCAACAGATCTCCCGGTCCAGCCCGCCGACGGCTCTGCTCCTTCTTGTCCTTCCACAGGAATGCAGTTATCCAGAACAGCTTTTCACTAGAAGCTCATCACATGATAATTAATGACGCTTTATAGCAGCTCTTTGAGCAACTCTGCCCAACTTTTAGTTATTGCCTTCCTAGAAAAAGAGGGACATGACTTCTATTCTATTGTATTCTGTGACGCGGGGGGGGGCGACCCACCGCAGCTCCAGATGTCCACATGTGTTCAGGATCCTAGCTAGGGACCACGGCGGAGGGCCACACACACTTTAAGGAAGTCGCTCCAGGGAGCGGCTCATGAAATTTTTTGTTTTTTGTTTTTACTTAACAGTTAATAATTACTGAATAGCTGATGGAGGTAAAATAGAACGTCATCGTGCACCTGCACCTGCAATGCCCATTTTCATTCCCCACATAACTTGAGTGAGTGACAGCAGAAGCCCTTGATGACTGGTTGACTTTGCAGAGGCTGTCACCTGTGTCATTTGCTTTAATGAAGCGAATACTTCTTTTCAGCCTCTGTGATGCAGTTCAGTAAGTTTGCATTTTCCTGGGAACTGTCACATCTGTCAGCGGGGGGGGGAGAAGGAGGCGTGTTTCACCCGTGAATAATGTGCTGCAACGGATTATTAAAGAGAGTAGTTGGAAGATCCATTTGCTTCTGTTGCCAAACTGTACGAGGTCAGCAGCCAAATCTGAACCGACAAACCGGAAACACGTTTTTGGGATTTGGTGTAATCTGCAGGGTATCATCCTCTATCAGTCCATCAACCTTCCTTTTAGAATCAACACTTTTTGAAGATGTCTTTAGGACCAAGGTAATGCAGGGATGGTTGTCTGTACATTGCAAACAGAAAGTGTTGACTGCAGTGCTGTAGTGGTAAAATTAGAGGTGGGTAAACTCTGAATGTTGTGATCATACAGACCTCGACGCGATGCGAAGCAACGCAACACAAAGCGTTGCGACTCTGTAAGGCTGTCCTGGCTATATTGCATTATGTTATCAGTAAAAGTCATATACAATCAATGACAATGAATAAATGTGTTAGTAGTTTGTAGTTTATTAAATTTAAGAAAACAGTAAAGAAAAGTATGTCAACACAACACAACAAGACAATTGCAGATTAAGAACTATCTACATATGGAGTCTCCTTTTTACAGTAGTGCCCAGAGGGCCTCCTTGTCCTCCACGTCAGGTCCTGCCTTGCACAGAGGAGCCATGAACCCCAGAACATGTGTTCTAGGGTTCATGGCTCCTCTGTGCTTCTCTCTCTATTGGACCTGGTGTTTCTCTCCCTGTGCTCTCTGCATCATTGCCTGTCCTCTCACTGCCTGAAAAAATATGTTGAATTTAAGAGTTAACCAGTTAAGCAGCCTGTCAATTACACTGACAACATAAGTTAAAGGAACACTCATGTACTACCTATGTCATCATAAATAGGCTATACAGCAGGGGTTTTTTCACGTTGAGAACTGACTTGTTTTCTAATCAACGCGTCACCAGTTTTTCTTGTCCTTTTGCCGTGCACGACCGGCGAACACACAGAGCGCGCGACTACTAACTCCCCCCCGTCGGTCGTTCTGCCCGCAACGACTATTACCCCCATCGGACCTTCTCGACCGGTCCGCGAAATATTGTCTGACGTGAAACCGGTCCGTGAGGTAAGAAAGGTTGGGGACCACTGGGTTGATCCACAACGTGTGTTTACACACCTCCTGGATCCTGATTGGTGTCGCTGCTGCAGCCGCAAGGCACTGATTGGATGCTCACAGACCGTAATACAGCGCAGATGAACATGATTCACGGCGTTTATATGTTCAACAATAGGAAACGTAGTCTTAGCTGTTTTAAAATTACACTTTTATTACAAGTTTATTTCGGATTATTCCAACGGAATTCCAACGGAAGAATACAAGGCGCAGGGAACTTAGAGGTGCGTAAACGCCACTTAGAGGTGCGTAAACGCTATTTATAGGTGCGTAAACGCTATTTCCAAAATTCCAGAGGTGCGTAAACGGCGTTTACGTGCGTTTACCCTCCACTACAGCCCTGGTTCACTGTTGGGGCAGCATATTTATGACGGTGCCACTTTAAAAGGAGGGCCGTTGTATCAGTGTTTGAACATCTGTGTGATGGCCCCAGCTGCACATCTAGACACAGATGCATGCAAATTTGCCATATGATTTTCTACCGGAGATTTTTCATTATTCTATGAATTATTATCTGAATTTCTTTGCTCCCCGGGTACGTTCTGCTGATTGACAAACCAGGTGAACAAACGAAAGTCACTGGATAAGTCTGCAGAGCCCTCATTTAAAAACAGGTCCAACGACAACGCCAAATTTCAATGGGTGTATTTCACTTCACCAGCTCCGGCCAGCTCATCCAGTGTGTTTCACCCATGTGATGACAGAGGAGTTCACTAACCTTGCTGATGGCTGAGGATTCATATTGTTACCTGTGTGAGTCACAAGCCAACAAATGCAGTGAGAGCGTTCTGGAACAGAGCGTTCTGGTAGGTTTGCTCACTTTACTCTCCAACAAAAGCCCAGATGAGAACGCCTTGAGCTGCTGATTTGCTCATTTATTATCTGGCTTTGCATGGCGTTGTGATTGTTGGATCATTATCACCATAGCAATTGTTATTGTGTTATTCTGCCGGAGGAAGGGTTTCCATTAGTAGTCTTATATATGCACACGTGTGCATGTGCTCTCCCTCCCCACAGGATTCTGTGGATGGTGGTTCTATCTGATGGTGGTTGCCTCTGCAGTGGTCCTGCTGTGCGCCTGGCTTACTACTCACAATTACTTGAATCATTTCTGTCATAGGAATTGCATGTATTATACATTGTTCATTCTGTACACATGGCATCCATTGTAGTCTGTCCATCCCGGGAGTGGGATCCCTCCTCTGACGTTCTCCCTAAGGTTTCTTCCCTTTTTTTCCCTCTTGTAAGGGTTTTTTCATTTTTTAGGGGAGTTTTTCCTGTGCCGATGGTGGGTTTCGGGGCAGAGGATGTCGTATGTGTACAGACTGTAAAGCCCTCTGAGGCAAATTTGTAATTTGCGATTCTGGGCTATACAAAATAAAATGACTTGACTTGACTTGACATATTGTCTTTTCCTCTCTCGGCCAGTGTTTGCACATGGGATGCATGTTGACATGTGTTGTTGGCTGGGTGTTAACACCACATTGGTGTTCTTCTGTGCTGCAGCAGGCCCTCAAACACAACCCTAAAGTCAGGGTGAGGGAGAAGCCGACATGCAGGTATAAGTGGACTCGAGTCAACATGACCTCAACCTGCTGGGCTTTAAACACAGATGCAGTTACAAAACAATGTGTGTGTGTGTGGTAAAGGGAGGGGTCTTAAGCAAGAAACGCCAGCTGACCAGTCTTTCAGTGGGAAAAAGTTCTTCTTGTTGATTATTGGAGACACAGCTTTAGGAGGACAAGCCCAACTCTCGTCTTTCGCTCTTTTACAGGCATTTTTTGTTTCTGCCTGAAAGAGAAATGTGTTATCAGCTTGTAATGCATGCATGCACAAATCTGGTGTCATCGCTTTATAACGATGCACGCACTGTGAACACAGAGAAATAGTGACGCGTGGACTGTGGATGGATGTGTCACAGTAGTGGGTTCAAAATCTCCTATATGGAAGCAGATTACAGCCAGGATGATAATACATGATAAACGTCTTCATAAAACACCCAAGTGATATTATTTCTTATCATGTTGTCATTGACAGAAGTTGTTTTCCATAACCATATACCATACATAAGAGGTAAAGGAGAGATGCGTTTCTGCTTCCAAAGGCAAAATGTCAGCAGTATCAGCTGCGTTGTATCATTTTCCTCCCCAACCCCGGTCACGGGGCCAAGTGGAAGAGTCGAGGCTGCCAGACGCCATTCGGCTGCAAGCGCTCGCCCCCCCCCGCCGCAGTCGTTCCAGTGAGCACTGCCGGCGGTTTTTGGTTCCTCGGCATTTTAATTTGCTTTATGAATGCATCAACATTGCTTGAGATAATATCTGTGTTTTATTGTTTTTCAACATCGCCACAATGTTGTCTCAGCAGAAAAGGAGAGAACTTGGAGCCCTTGCATACATATTGCGTACATCAACAGCCTCTCGTGAATCATTTGTGACCCTCATGGGCCATCGGAGGGAGAGTCCCTGGTTCAGGAATCAGGAAACACTTGTTACCAAAATATGTCAGACATACAAGGAATTTGACTTGGCGATTGGTGCACATCAACAGACAGATAAGACGGCATAGGTTAACAAACAAAAACAACGAGCACCGAAGCACCATGGCGGCCATCATCGGCGCCATGTTGAATCATGATCAGGAGATGTGAATCCCTCCCAGCCCACGTGAGAGTTTCTCCGGGTGTATCTGCAGGTTGGCGGCGCTCCCTGAGCTCTGCTTGTTTCACTTAGCCGTTTAGTTTCTTAGCGATGCAACACGAGTTAGCGTGGATACACTTTTCTGGGCACCAGTGATCAGTGTTAATCTTTGGGTTGGCCTCAAACCTGCAGTGGATTTAGTCAGTGGAAGTTAGTGCATGCACATGCCCGAGCAAGGTCCGGACAGAAGCATTAAGGATTAAAGATTAAACAAACAAAAAAACCTATTTATTCATTTTTGTGTTCAAACATTTATTTTCGTCCTTTTTGGAAGGACCGTATCTTGTGAGGACGGGGCCTAGAAGAGGTACAAACAGGCCCTAAACAGTATGAAATACCCACAATTGTACATCATATATTTTATACGTGATATGTTGCAATAAAGTGCTCTTCCATTCATATTTACACCTTTTTTAAGCCCTTACAAACTCTCACACTCAACCAAATACCAGCTGGCTTCAGTCCGTCCCTGAGGGTTTAGGAGGGGCATCGATAGGCCCCCATATGGGACGGCGACCTCCCATTTCCTCTACCACGCTGGTTGGAGTCTAGCCGTGTTCATATCATATCTACACATGACTGTCTCTAATTAGTGCCTCCAGCTACACAGTCATGTGTAGATATGAAATATCTACAGTCATTTATCGATGTGTCCTTGGGCAAGACACTTAACCCAATATTGCTCCTGTAGCTGCAACTACAGCGTATGAATGTTAGTGACTGATGGCAGGTGTCACTGTGTGTGGTTCTCCTGTCATCAGTGTGTGGATGGGTGAATGATGTCATGTAGTGTTAAAGCGCTTTGAGTGGTCGGAAGACTAGAAAAGCGCTATACAAGTACAGGTAATTTACCATTTACAGTTAGATGAGCACTGCGTCAGTCCTGATTCCCAGCACCAGGTACTGATCTGGAACCAGTGTTTACTTATTGAGCTGCAGGCCTCACGCTGTCGGAGTGACTGACAGTGTACTGAATTGTTGTTTTATAATAACAGTATCAGAGACCACATCCATCTATTTGAGTCAGTATTAGACTAATATCCAGGATATCAAAGAATTAGAGAATTCAACCGCACACCTACTACTTCTTCCTTAAGACAAGAAGTGAGAAGCGGATCCTTTTCAGTCCTGCAGCAGGAGAATATAAAGGATTTCCAGCCGAGTAGCCTAAAGGCCGGCGCATGCTTCTGCGTCGACGCACTCGTTTCACTTCATGGTTCTGCGTGTGTTGCAGAGCGATTCACCGCCAGAACAACAGGCGGTGTGACGTGTTTTGTTGAAGACGACCTAGAGAGTCACATCTATTCATTTATTTGTTTATTTATTTATCATAGACTTTATTGCCCCGTGCATCGACACTGCTGCTTTTCATCGCGGACACATTTGTCCCGTATTTTCCTCCACAACTTTGTGCACCTCTCGACCTGCAAACCGGCGTTTGCCGCGATCTCCCTCCGTGAATCCAACCCGCCAATGACGGCTTGTATAAGCGCTCATATTTACGCATTTCTTCCGACAAAAGTTCTTAAATCTGATCCGTTCTCTCTCACAACAGAGGACGTAGTTAGCGGACCAATCGCAGCCTGGTGCGCAAGCCTAGAAAAATGTCTCGACACACGCAAGGACGCAAGGCGATGTGAAAAGGCACGCAAGGGACACGCAAGGGACAAAGCATCAACTAGGCTTAAAGTGCAACCAGGAAATAAGCTCAAGAACAAGTAATATAAATAAGCAGGAACAAAAAAACAATAATCCACCATAACTGAGAGGGAAATACCGTATTCACACACAGACGCCTGGGGCTTCTTGAAATGACCTCAGTTGCCGTGACTCAAGACACAGCCTCTACCATTGCTGTGTAAAACATTGTGCGCTTCTCCACAAAAACAGTCCAGAAGAGTGGAGCCTCATGGAGAACAAGTCCCAACTGTAACAGGAGGAGCTCTCTCTTCTCCTGCTGCACATGTGTCGACATGATGGCCCTCTGAGGCCGCTTCATTTCCCACTGTCATATTCCATAAAATAAACAAGTTTGTGCGTGTCGTTCCTCGGGATGTTGAGTCATTTTTAAGAATGAAGCATGTGTCAAACCTTCAATCTTATTTTTTTGAATGTCATTACTTTTACTAGGTTTTACACTTACAGTCATAATTCTTTTTTTTAATTTTTTTTTTCTACCATTAGTCTACCAACTCAAAATACAGGCCAAGTTCGCCCATGGCAGTGACCATAGTGGATGTATGTCAGTGGGTGGATCATCAGAGATCCTCCACAGGTGCGTCACAGCAGCCTGCCGAGGATGACTTTAAGGCAGAGGGGGTTCTGGCAGCTGCCGCAGGCTCCGTTGAGTGAGGCGTGGTCGACGTGGTCCCACGGCTCAGCCTGAACAACGAAAGTAAACGCGATGCGCACAAACACGGCTGCCGGTTAAACAGGCTTCTAGTAGATAAGCTGGATGCTTATCAGCATTATTCTGCAGTCACTTCAAAGTGTCGGCACTTCTTTTAATACAGAAAAATGCCGGTTATCCGTGCCAACTAGTTATCTCTCACGGGCTCTGCTGGTCCAGCCCGTCTCTGCCCCCTGGTGGACAAACGGCTCACTTGCTGGAGACAAGTGAACTGCCGCCACAGGAGGGACTGATGTCCTCTGCACAGTCCCACCTGAGTTCATCCACCTCCTAAGCAGGCGTTGTAAGTATGTCCCAACCAAACCAATCCCTTGTCCTCCGTTAACCATGTGGAAAGAAAAACACTTCTGCAGGTTGCCATGGGGTCATTGGCTTCAGTTTGCCAGCTCTGTGCAGCTCCGCCTCTCACTAGTGCGTAGCCGGTGAAAAGACGGGCGCGCTCTGACGTCATTGTACGCCTGCTCGCTGGCCCCGGTGTCACCAACCAATCGGATTTCTTTTGTCTCCTTTGACTTTAAGCTAAAGGGACCTGCACTGTTGTTCTGGAGGCCTGAGGGCAGATTTCTTGGACCATAACTGCTGAAATATCATTGGATATAAGCTCTAGCATGAAGGCCAGCCCCCCAAAATTCGCCCAGAGGAAAGCTAGGAAATGGCGAGAATAGATTATTTATTTCAAAATCAAATTTCTCTTCTGATGTTTAGGCCGGCAGCTGCTGTAAAACACTTTGGGGCAAACTGAGGAGCTTCAGCCGCTCCACCTGAGACGGAGGCCCCTCGCCGGCCTCACGCGTCTTCTAGAATCCTCGATGGCGCTCTAATTGCTCAGCGTGCGCGCTTTGCCGCCCGGGGAGCCACGTTGCGTGTCAATGGTCACGTTGTGCGTCCCAACTAAATGGAGGCAGGACGTCACGCGAGCCCGCGTAGGTCCTGCGCTCAGTAAACCGCTGTGTCTCTAATTAGTGCCTCCGTGGCCACATGCAAGTCCGTGAGGAGTAGAAACTGTAAAGCCGTAGCGTGACCAGGGAGGGGAGAAACACAGTCCAGTGACATAACCCCCCCATCCCCACCCCCCTCTCTCTCCCTGTTTCCTGTCCCTCTACCAGGAGCTTCGACCAGATCAGTGTTTCCACAGAGTGTAACTTCCGGACTGAATCGGACTGGGAGCCTCTTTCGGAGTCCTCCTCCATGATCAACTTCGACATGACTCAGCCACACGGCTTCAAGTACTCCAAGGTTGGTCTTATGAACACGTTTTCATACCTGCTGTCAGTGTTTGAGAGACAAATGAGCTACAGTGTGGTTGCACTTTTCAGAAGGGTAATATCTGCAATATAATAGTTTGTGTAAGAAGCTTTAAAATAATCTGTTGATTCAATTATGACATTGACTTCATCTAAACGTAATCCTTAATACTACGTATCCTAAATACTAATGTATTTTATTTCTAGCAAACTATTGTTCCAGATGTTAACGCCCACATTGCAGTTTCGCAAAGAAATGAATGAAGCTATAAACTGATACAAATGATAAGAACAGTAACATTAAATAAATCAAAATTATTATTTCTATGATTATTTTTGGACTTACTGTTATAATCTAGTATTTGAATAATTTTTATAAACTTATCTGGTTCTTTTGACTTTGTCTGACATAAGCTTTAGTTTCTATACTCACAACATGCAATGAGCCAATTTGATGTACTGTTACAATAATCAGTGATTAAATTGTTTCCTCCTTAACTAACTGCATCTTTATGCTGCTTTCACATAAAAGGCATCCACAATAATAATCAAAGAATATGTTCAATTCCATTTTTAATTCAATTTAAATTGACTTAAGTACTTGTCCTTGAAGCTACGGTGATGAACTTTGACCTGTTTATTCCTTTGGTTTTCCTCTTCGCTCATCTGGTCGCCCTTTCGTCAGCAGGGATTCTACAATAGACACACAGTACAAGTTCCTCGTTGTAGCTTTAAGTCACGGTATGGAAGGATGGATGGAAAATTCTTTATATATATATATATATATATATATATATATATATATATATATATATATATAAAGAATTTGTGTTGTGTTGTGTTGTAATGATTAACTCAAAGATAAGTGATGGTTTCCAATTTGTCAAGGGTCCAGTGCTGTTAGTAAGATGGACACATTCATCCCGTGTGGAGCTGTTGATCACAGAATGAAGGCTGGCATAATTCGTCAAAAATGACGTTCGAATATTCACTTTAAAAAAGACAGATATTCCAATATATTCGAATATCTGGTTGCACATTAGACACGTAATTAACAGGACAAATTAATACAACGAGACATAACTACTTGTATAGCTAATTAAATTACGTTTAAACCGATTTAACAAAATATTACCTACACAAAAATAAGTAAATTAACTAACGGCCAAGACCGCAGACCTCTCTCTCTCTCTCTCTCTCTCTCGCCGCGCTCTCTGTGCAAAGCCGTTTAAAAGAACGACAACAATAAACAAATGCACAGTGCTGATCAAGAGTTTTGTGCAAGCAGTTTAAGGTCGCGATGCTTGTCCCAAATACGTCAGTGATTGAAACTGAAGGTTTTACAGTACCGGCATTGAACTCTCGGAGCGATCTGTGCTGTAAACACAGAACTTCTCCTTGTCATGAAACGGCAAATAAAGAAAGCAGTGCATGAAGCTGTTGTAGCCGATGGAGTCTATTTCATTCATGCAATATAGTCAGTGCAGGCGCGCGCCCGCTAAGCAGGCAGTCACGCCTCTGCTGCCGCTGTTTGTTTTTTTCCATTCGAATAATAATTTTAACATTCTATAGAATATTTGTCAACAGCCCAAGCTGTGAGATAAGGAAGCGGGGCTCAGATATGCTGCTATGTCTCCACCTACCTGCCACTAGTCGTTGCTATGAGTAAATACGCTCAGACAGCGGATAGGGGCCGACAGGTAGCCATTCAAAACTTATTTCTCTTTGATTTGTTTGTTTTTGTCACTCCTTCAACGGTGGATTTGTGAGCGAGTCAAACCGAATTGGAGCTACTGTATGTTGCTTTTGACCCAAACCCAGCTGTCCGGGTACGTTTTAGACGTTCTTTACCTGCTCAGTGAAATCATGTGATGATAATAATAATAATAATGTTATAACAGGTGCTCATTCCACTCTCAGCAGTTCTAAATCCTTACTTACGTAGTCACATGGCACCTTTGACCCACTGCATGGTATAGATGTTATCTAAACGCCTTTAGAATGAGGAAGTGTGGGCTGGTCCCCGGCCAGCTTGGCCACACCCTTTTCACTGTTACCGGATTGTGGATTCTTCTCACTGGTTCTTTATGTGAACCATCTTTCACAATATCTCCCTTTTTATTCGTTATTTGTTCCCACTGTTTGCTGTGATACAAGCGGCCGAGCCCTCCGGTCAGGCGCTTTGTTCACTGCAACGTTGAACCGTAGACTCACACAAGTCATGCAGTCAGCGCTGCTGGCGTGCTTACAAGAGAAGACTTTTATTTTCTCCCGTTCTAAAGACGTGGGAACATCCAGTTTAAGAATTGCGATACATTAATGGGCAGAGAACACCAAGGAAATTCAACTGTTGAGGCTCCAGGAAGTCCAAATGGTATGTAACTCATGTTTATTCTGCCCTGTGGCTCCTGCTTCTTGTCCTGGCATGCTCGTTTTACTGCGACTACAGTTAACCAGGTTCACAAGGTGTGTTTCTAGTCGGCACAGCGTTCTACCGAAATGTAGTTTTGAAAAGCTACTGCTGCTGTCTCCCGCTTTAATATAACTCTGTCTCTCACTGGACGCCTGAGCCTGTGAAAACTTCAGACCCTGGAGCTGAGCATGAAGGAAGATTTACGTCCGTCTAGTCATTAGTGGTCCCTCTCCAGATTGTCTTACCAGTGTGTTGGTATTGACACGCGGGTGTCTGCCTTCTACCTGCTGGGCTGAGGAAAAATGAAAACCGTACAAGACAAATGAACCCAAAATAGAGACCTTCTGTTGTGAAAAGAAAAGGGTGTGTATATAAGAGTTTGAGTAAACATACAACAGCATATGCATTGTGCACAAAGTCCTCTCTTCTACCTGCTGTACACCCCCTGAAGGTGCGTCCAACCTTTGACTGGAGTAAATGTATGTTTTTGAAGATGTGACCAGAATAATTCTGGTGATATATTAAAAAGTACAGTTTTTGCCCAGGGGTTACGACTGAAGGGGGGGAGGGGGGGGCAGGGGGGGGTAGAGTGGGTTTGGCTTATCGGGCAAAACCAAGTATGAATAACTAATCTATTAAATGAAATGTTTAATGCTGTAAGTTTAAAGTTGTGGTTTGTTTATTCTTTTCTATTCATTCATTTTTATATATTTTTACCATTTTTTGGAATAACAAACAGAGATGCATGTACAAGAGATGCATCCTTATTATCATAGTTACAAATGGGCCCAGAGAAAATGTTCTTCTCTTCCTGTCCTTCCCCTTCCAGGGCTCGGAGGAGAAGAGAGGAATGCTGAATCGTCTCAGCCACTTCTTCAGCTCCAAGAGAAAGAAGAGCAGCAGCAGCAAGCATCCTTCAGAGGCGTCCACCGATGTCAGCGCCCCCACGGGCTCACCCCGGTCTCTACGGGAGGGGGACGGGCACAAGACGCCGACTCCGTCTAGAAGAGACAGTGGGGACTGCGGAGCGGAGAGCGCCGACGCCCTCAGCAGGACCTCCAGCCTCAGCGGCTCCAGCGTGGTCTCCGTGCTCGCCGCTGAAGCAAACAGCGACAGCAGCGGAAGAAGCAGTGTGAGGGAAGCGCCCGCCCGCGGGGTCAGCACGGCTGGGGATTCGACCTCCACCTCTCCGGACGCGGCTGCCACCAATCAATCGGGAGGCGGCGTGAGCGAGGCGCTCAGCCCAACCACACGGTCAACGTTTAACATCTCCCTCTCCAAGGTGGCCGAGGGCCCCACGTCCCCAAACCTCACCTCCATAAGCTTAGCGTCAAAGACATCCTCCCTGAAGGTTGGAGAAAAGGGGCACAGCACCACTCTGAGGGGGATAACGTTAGGCTCTCAGTCCTCCACCTCACACCCCACCAGCAGCCGAAGGGAAGGCGGGGACTCTCCAGACACAGCCAGGGAGAAGAAGAGGAGGGGTCAGTTGTTCACGTGCGACGCCACAACAGAGAGCGAGCCAGCGCCCCGAGGTGGATCTCCCGCCCAGCTCCACAAAGCCATATGGGTGGAGACGCACCTGGGGCCGGAGGAGGAAGGGGAGGGGGAGGACGGGAGGGATGTAACGGAACAAGCGGAGCAGGGCTTCAGAGCGGACTCGCCTCCCGTCCTGGCAATACCTGTCAACGTGATTCCTGAGGACGACTTGTTCCCTCGGGTCTCTGCCCCCCCCTCAGAGCCCAGTGGCAGCTTGCCAGAGTCAGCCGGCTCCTTGCCCGCCCCCCCACAGCCAGGAGAGCCTGAAACCGGCTCCAAGCAAAGTCCAGTCAGGGAGAAGCACGGACCCACAGACGTTTGGGTGACGCGCAAGACCGTGAACCTGCCTTCAAAACACAAGGTTTTTGCCGAAAGGGTCCATGTTACCCCGGAGACGGGTTTGGACGGGACTGAACCAGCGGAGGAGGAGCCGAGCATAGATTTGTCTACAAAGACTTCAGACGCAACGGCAGGAAAAGCGTGAGTATCTGTTTCATGTTCTGTGGTTACTGTTTAATAGGGCCTTTGATCCTGTGGGAAACCAAAAGCAGGGCAGCTAAACCGAGCTAAACCGAGCCAAACAGAGGTCAACAGAGCTAAACCGAGCTAAACCGAGGTAAACAGGGCTATACCGAGCTAAACAGAGCCAAAGAGAGGTAAAGAGAACCAAACAGAGCCAAACATGGCTAAACAGGGCTAAACTGTGCTAAACAGAGGTAAACGGAGCCAAACGGAGCCAAACAGAGGTGAAGAGAGCCAAACAGGGCCATACAGGGCCTAACAGAGCCAAACAGAGGTAAAGAGAGCCAAACAGGGCCTAACAGAGCCAAACAGAGGTAAAGAGAGCCAAACAGGGCCTAACAGAGCCAAACAGAGGTAAAGAGAGCCATGTCCGCATGCAACCTGAGCTCTACGTTCCCAAGCCCCATTGTACCAGAGGAGAACAATACAGACGGCACTGAAATATTCATGTGCAGTACATCTAATCATACAAAAACACTGACCTATTCCTGTAAAGTACTCTTCAACTTAACAAAATAAACAAAATGTGCTACTTACTAAGTAAAAAAGACGCCAGGATCCTTTTGACTTGTATCACCTTTTCTTTGGCATGAAGGTGACCGATGCTGTTTAGTTATCGTGTATATAAGTTGCCTGAAGAAGTACAAAAGTTGATGGGCAACTGGCGTTGACCGCCTGCACACTTTGGTTTGACTACTTCTTTCAAAAGGGGTGAACCACACGCGTTGAAATGCAAGTATCTCTGCCCTCCAGGCTACAGGTGTTCATGCCTGAAAACATTCCTGGTTTGATTTAGAGGTGCAGAGATGCTGCAGGGGGATTCACACTCTCCTTGAACACACCACCAATGGATATTTATGGAAGATGAAGGCATTTTTATGTCTGGGGAGGTGTGTAACATATTTGCTATACAGATGCAAGAATGTGTCATTACCAATCCCCTTTTGTAACTCACAACTAGGACCAGATCACTAAGAAGCCTATGATGTCTAACGATTCTTTATTGACACTTAATGGTTCCAAAAGGAGAACACTATGAAATGTACTTGACAATTTATCGTTATATGTAGTTTGTGGTGTTTATGTTATTCACAAACGTTCCTTTTGATGTTATTCTCTTTGTCTCTCTCCCTTCAGACTGCCAGGCCTCCAAAACAACAAGGTAAAACCTGAGGAAGCCGGGAGGAAGCCAGGAACCACAGCCGGGACGACGCACGCACACACAAACACTCCGGAAACCGTTGTTGAGAAAAAAACAGACTTTGAGGCCACAAACTTTGAAGATACTTCTGGGACTTCAGACATGCACAGAACAAAGTCTCAAGCGGTGCGGTCTGGGTTGAGAGGCCAAGGAACCAACCAGGCCACAGCCTCTAAACCAGGGCTCAAAGCAGCAGCAGCACAGAGTGAGCAGAGCACGTCCAGTGGAGCAAAGACGCCGTCGTCAGCCGGCAGCAAGACCAAAAATGGAACAACAAAGGCTAAGGCCTCCGCCGAGAGCACAAGGGCGCGGACTTCCAGTGATACGCCACCACAGAGGGGACCTGGTGATGATAAAATCGTTTCATTAAAGGACCAAAGCTCCAGTCCCTCAGGTTCAAAGTCTAAAATCCCCAAGAGGTCAGCATCAGATGCTGATGTGAAATCGCCAGTGACGCCAGATAAACCATCGGCGACCGACGCCGCGTTGCCACTGGTCACTTCCAAAGAGCAGAAACTACCCAGAAGCAAAGAAGCTTTAAAATCCCCGCTTCCTGCCACCGAAACAGGCAGAAAACCCAGTTTTGAAGAGAAAGCTCAGTCAGGAGACATTTCTCCCACTAAAACACACAAGATAGCAACAAAGCTTACTAATGAAAAAACGCACAAGGGCCGTGACCCTAAAACCCTGGTAAACGGTGGGGAGAAAGACTTCGAAGAGAGTCGTATCAGACCGGGACCCACAACTGACAGGGAGGGTCTTGGTGACCAAAAACAAGGGCAAAACCGTCTGGATGATAATGTCTCCTTGGCATCAAAGAGCCGGTTGCCCGTTTCATCTCCTACAAGAAAAAGGAACGATGCGATTAATGTAACTTTAAGCAACCATGATGAAAAATTGACATCTCGTCAGACGGATTCAGACGGATCCAGTAGAGTGCAGAAGCCGAGTCCAGACCAGGAAGAAGTAACTCCACCGCTCCCCGGAAGTCCCAAGAAAGGTACAGTCCCTGCATGTCATGTGCCGGACACAGGCAAATGTAACGTGTTGATCGGTGAGCATTAGAGGCGCTCGTTGGCATCTCTTGACTCTGGCTTCATATTTACATGCACGTAAATAATGTCAATGCTGTCATTGTAGATGTTGTTGTTATATTAAACATTTTGTTTGCTTTCAACAGGAAGCATGCTGGCAACCAAACCATCCAAACCTCTCTCTAAAAGAAGCAGCAGCCACGAAGAGAGGGACACGCCGACCGGGTGTGTCCCTCAACCTCCCACCGAGCACGGCAGAGACGTGTCATCAAGGCTCCCCAAACAGAGTGACAACATCAAGCTCCCCAAAGGTTCTCCTGATCCCTCAGCTTCTGTTAGCAAGCTTCCTACAAGGGGTCAGAGAAGCTCCAGCAAAGAAAAGCCCAGAAAACAGACATCTGCTGAGACTTCTGTAAGCACACCAACATGTAAACGGGAGGTCTCCAACACGGAGACAGCTGACGCAGCATCTGAGCGTGGCACAGCAGATGAAGGGAAGGAGGAGGCTGGTGGTGACGCACTCACAGTCACGTCTCTGTCTCCAAAGGAACAGCAGCCAGTGATAAAACGGACAGACAATGCCTCCAGTACCGGGGAAGGCAAGCTAAAAGGAAAAGCGACCAAAGAATTACAAGAGAGCATAACCAGTCCTGCAGCTGAGGGGATTAAGAGAGTCCGTCCAACGCAAAACAACAATGCCATTATTCCAGTGAACGTTTCTCCGGTTACTGAGGTTGCAGAGGAAAGTCCATCTCAGCTGCCTCTCACCGGTGTGAAGGATTCTAAGGCTGGTTTCCAGCTTAAGATCAAACAACCAACAAAAGTTGAGTGTACTGAAAAGGAAGACATCGAGACATCGATTGCACCAAAGATTTGTCAAGAAGAAGTAAAAGAGAAAGACATTTTAGGGACAACAAAGCTTACAAGTAACCGTAAAGCAGATTTAATCCAGGAGAGAGGAGGAGTTACTGATGCGTCACCCAAACCGGTTCCGGTTGAAACGCCACACAGTGACATAATAAGCTCCTCTGATCAGGAAGGTTTTTCCCTCAAAGAAACAAAAAAGGTCCCCTCTGAGGAATATAACAGCAGCAATAGTGTCCCTGCTAAAGATCAGGATGCTGAACCAACTGATATTACTTCCATTGCTGTCTCAGTTGAATCTAACTTGGCCAATGTAGAGCATCAAAAAGGGTTATTGGAGGATCAAACAACTAATATCATTCTTAAAAATGATTTAGTAGCAGATTTTGAGGGCAAAGAGGAGGTTGGCAGGAAAGCAGCACAGACTGTGACTGTTTGTGAATTTCCCAAGAATGTTGAACATCAGCTGGACAAAGAGTCTCTTTCACTGACGGGAGAATTTGAAAGCGCCGACTCACAAGACAGTTGCAAAAAGGAGCCAGAAGGCAAACCTATCGAAGATGAAGCAGAGCGAGTAACCACGAAAACCTGCAAGCGGACGGGTCCGTCATCAGGGGACAAATGTCTCCAGTCTGACTCAGGAGAGGGACCACAGACCGAAGGTGTGGAGGCCCTGGAAGAGAAGGAGGCGGAAGCAGAGCAAGCAAGAAGCGCTCTCCATGAACATACGAACACGGACAGCGTGGTTGACACCGAGCAGGAAGCTCACATCATCTTAAAAGAAAATGCCAAGAGTGGTGATAAGGAACCCCATCAGCATCTGAAGACACAAACAGGGAAGAAAACACTGGAAGCCAAAGTACTTCCTGCTAAAGAAGAGGCGGTTAAGTATGAGGAAGCAACTCACTCACCAGAACCGAAAGCTGTAAGAACTAAAACTACTACTCCTAAAGAAGAGCGAAAAACAGAGGAAATGCTGATGGAGAATTTACCAATTGAGACGGTCGACTCAGAAGTCAGGAGCCACAAGAAGCAGAAAACCGGGATTGCAAGAGAGCAAGATGAGAACATTACAAACAGAGAAGCAGTAGAAAGTGTTAACAGTTCAACAGAGTCCAAAGAAGAAGCTCCAGAGCAGGAAACAGAAAGGCCCATTTTACAGATGGATCCAGAAGCACAAAGCAGTGAAACCCAGAGGGCTGAATGTGCTAAAGAAGAGACCGAAACAAAGGACGTATCTGTTGAGACGGGCTTTACCAGTGCTAGCAGTGAAGTTAGCAGTCAACAGGAACCCATGTCCATAATTGTCGGGGATCAACATGAGGAAATAAACAAACAAGATAGGAGCAGATCAACAAAATCTAAAGATGCAAATATTGACATAAAACGGGCACCGGATGGAGCAGAAGCTCCAGAGAAGATATCCCAAAGCCAAATTGAAAAACTGAAGTTTGTGAGCACCAAAACTCCAAGTGCAGAGGGAACTAAAGAAGAGCGGAAACCCGAGGATTTCCCCCTGAAGGCTTCGGTGAGTGAGACTGCGATTATGAATTCTGACAGCGACGTTAGCACCCAACAAAACCTCATGTGCAGACCTGGTAGGGACCAAGATGAGAACATAAAAAACAAGTTGCCTGACACCAAACTCCCAAATTGTAACCTGGAGCAGGCCCCAGAGACAGTAAGAACTGAAGATTTAAAAGCAGATACAACTGAAGAAGCCCCCCCTATGAGCACTGAGGGCGAGAGAAAGGCTGAAACAAAGGATCCATCAAAAAGACGTTTGGGGAATGAGAGGGCAGCTGCAGGCGCCCGCTTTGAGGAGAGCAGTCAACAGGATCAGAAGTCCGTAATCGCTAGCACCAAGACCGAGAGCGCTGACGGAGCACAAGACCAGACTGAAACAAAGCATCCATCAGTGAATGAGACGGCAGTGAGGACAGGAAGCCAAATTCAAGAACTACAGGATCCATCCCCATTAAAGAGGCTGGCGGATGAGCGTGTCCAAAAGGACCCGAAGCGCTCAATCAAAGACGTTCCCGTGGAAACTGATCAGTCAACTTTCAATGCTAACCCGCTTGTTTTCACTACGGGAAAAGCTGCCGGCAAGGCTGACGAGAAACAGAAGAACATAAAGGAAATGAAAGAGGGTGCAGATGCTCAAAATAAATTGACCAAGCAGGAGGATCAGAGCGCAGAATCAAAGAAAGAGTCTTTCTCAAAAGATGCATCAATCAGCAAAGGTGTTGGAGAAGAAAAGACGCCTGTTGTCCCAGATGAAGAACTTAACTGCACTGATGCTCGGAACAATGCTCATGTCACCAAAGAAAAAGCCCAAACGGGTAGCACTCCGATACAGGGAGAGAGAACCATGAACCTCAGTGACCCTCAGAAGCACGCAAAGCCAACACCCGATGGCAATTTGTCTCTCTGTGCGACAGCTGGACAGCCGGCTGCGTCCAAGCGTCTTCAGCCGATAAAGGAATCTCCGTCGAGCTGGTTGGATGTGGAGCATCAGAGACACAAGAAGGGTCACAGGAGGAAAGACCTCAAGGCCTCAGCCAGTGAGGATGAATCTCTTGAGCCTGATGACATTGATGATTTTATCAGGAGCGTTAAGGAGGGCAGCGTCCCCTTCTCACTACCTCCAAAGAGACACATTCCTAAAAAGTCCCTGTCGCCACCTTTTGCCATGCCGGCCATTAAGGAGGACAATTTTGAGAAAACATTTGATCCAGAGGAATTTCAGTTTGGCTTAAGAAAAAACGCAAAAGGTTTTCGAGATCCTTCCCCAGCGATGATGATTAAACAAAAGGCGGCTAACAGGAAAGGACGGACCCTAGAAAAACGGGCTCAGGATAATGCTCCGGATGACAGGACATCGCTAGGTGAGCTGGAAGGACAACAAGAGACGAGTCCTGAGGCAGGAAAAGAGGGGGAACACAACAGAGGAGAGCCTGGGAAGCTGACGTCACGACTCGAAAGGATGTCCATCCTCTCCAGCTTACTGAATTCCCCTCGCTGCTCCAGGAAGACCAAAGAGGAAGTTGCCCCCAGCCCACTTTCCCCCCAGCAGCAGGGCTCGCTGGCGCCTGGAAAGCAGGAGGTTGTTGAGTCACCTGGGCCTGCAAGTAATGCGGCTATGGATCAAGGCCCACCTGTGGGTGGCGGTATAGGTACAATTAGTGAGTCAGCACTTAAACCCTCCCCTCCTCCCCCTCCTCCTCCGTCTCCTCTGCCACTCCCGGAGGCAAAGCTGCCTGATCATTTAGATGCGTTTTCTCAAGAAGAATCTGTTTCTGAGACCTCCCTGGACTCGACACTGATGACTAAAACTAAACTGGATCCCGACGGTACTGTGATGGACCAGGCCTCTATTTTGGGTGTGTCTAATGTGAATGTTGGCCTGAAGGGCCCCTCAGGGCCGCCTCTGGTGAGAAGCAGCCAGCAGGGGTCTGGAAATGGACGCACTACTTCTAAGACTAAGGTAGGACTTTCAGGCTCTCAAACAAGCCCCAACAGTTTTATTATGTTTGTCCTCTTTTGTACTAAATATCACTAAAAGTCTAAGCATTTAATAGCCCACATTCTCAATGGGGTCTGAGCTTTTTCATTGAGCGTAGATATTTTCTAGTTTCCATGGTGACATGTCTCACTTTCATATCCTGTTCTTTTGTTTTGTGGCGGTGTTGCAACAAAGTCGTGAATCACGTGCATGTGAGGACTGGGTTGTCACATGACCATTGGGCATTTGCATTGAAATGCAAATAAAGCAAAACCATCCAAGGGTGTGTGATTGTGTTTGCATGAGCACAGTGTGCAAATCATTCCTCCTGCACAACAAGGGTCCATGGCTCACCTTTTGGATCCTTTCATTAAAGCACGCTTGTTCCAGTAACTTCCTACACTACGTTCTCACCCGGTGATCCTCCTTCATTCCTATGAAAGTTGCTCATGAAACAAAAAAAGTGTATTGAAAAGCCCTGATGACCTGCATGGTGGGCTCGTTCCTAAGCTGTAAAAAATGTGAGCTAGCTAAACGTATTAAATAAATGGTTAATACGGCCGCCCGCTAACTCGCTTCACGGAAATCTTTTTTTAAAAGTTCAGGTTCACAATCAAAATACTACATTTTCTTTCAGATACCTGCAGTGAGAGGGTTCCACAAAAGGCCTGGAAAGGTACAATTTAAAGGCCATTTTCCTGCATTTCCTTTAATGCTTTGTGTCAATGGCCCATTGTTTGCTGCTGCATATTTGAATGAAATGTCTGTTTTCCAGATGGTCATTCACGAGCACGCTCAGTTCGGAGGGCGGCCGTTTGAACTGCACGGTGATTTAGAGGATGCTACCACCATGAGGCTGTCCCCGGTCATCTCAGTCAGAGTAATCAGAGGATGGTCCGTCTCTGGAAGCATTTATTAAACCACCATGCGACACATTTGCATCATAAATTCACAAATAAATGTTTGCTTGCGTTTTTCCTTGTCCTCATCCCTGCACGGAGCACAGTGATGCTCTCTTTGGTCATCCATCAACTCATTTCACTTCACACATCTCCTTTTCTTTAGCTGGCTCCTCTATGAAAAACCCGGCTTCCAGGGTCGCATCATCGCCCTTGAGGAAGGGCCCACGGAGCACATAGTGAACATGTGGGCAGAGGAGGGGGCTCCAACCACGCTGGACCAGACGGGTCAGCCCGTGCCCACGGCGCCGATGGTCATCGGCTCTATTCGACTGGCTGTTAGAGTAAGCATCAGTTCATGCCTCTGGCTGTCACACGCGCCTAATGAAACCGTCCAGTGCCAGAAGCTTCCCAGCTTACTCGTACTCTTCAGTTACCTGTAAAGAATCGGGCTAAACACTTGCTCCCTCTGAACCATTTTCCTGTGGTACCTGGTAGGACTACAGCGTGCCCCGCATCGACCTGTTTTCGGAGGTGAATGGCCTGGGGAGGATGTCGTCCCACTGTGACGAGGCTGTAGAGATCGGCTCCTACGGGGTTGCACAAACCACCGGCTCCATCAGGGTTCATTCTGGAGTGTAAGTTCAGAGGTCAAGGGAAGCCTTTCAGTTTCACCATTCATGTCGACCCTGCTAGTTTTAAATGGTTCAAGCTCTTCGTTTGTGTGCAGCATCTGTTCCTTGTGCGTGACGGAAGGCATGCTGCAGGCAAACGCTCGGGATAGTTTGAACTGCTGCCGATTATTGATGGTGCAAACATTTTTCATCTGTTGTGGAGTTATTTATTTAGTCATACATTACTCTCTCCCTCTCCCCCATGCTGCTGGCTGTCTGTGTAGCTGGCTGGTGTACTCTGATCCGGGCTTTGGGGGATTTGTTGGAGTGCTGGAGGTTGGGGAGTACCCCTGCCCACAGAACTGGGGTTTCCCTGAGCCCTTCATCGGTTCCATCAGACCCCTCCGACTGGTACACAACACGAAATATGCAACATATAGTGCATTTGCACTACCGTCATTTTGTCATTTGTCTCGGTCTGACCACCGATTGTCTCTTCATTACAGGGACCAATAAGTGTGGAGCATCCTCACGAATTCAAGGTGTGTTTGTCAATAGCTGTTTGTAGAAACCGCGACAAACTGAACACAGGACCCACATTGACGGTACCGCTCATGTTGAACTCCTTCCACCCAGGCCTTACTGTTTGAGAAGCCCGACTTCGAGGGAGCGTGCACAGAAGTCGACAGCGACGTGTACAACTTGCAAGAGGAAGCAGAAGAGGCGCAAACGAAGAGGACGCTGTCTGCAGTGGGGTCTTTAAAGATCCTTGGTGGTCTGTAAGTATCTGGTTAATGGATTAGGCGGGCTGCTCGTGATCATCAGCTGTCAGCGTCTTTGTTTTGTCCTCTTAGAATCACATGAGATAAAAGTTAATGCATCTCTGTGCGTGCAGAACAAACATGCATCGGATTTTAGGAGACGGCTCTGACAAATCCCGACATGTTAGTGATGATTCTCTGTGTGCTTGCAGCTGGGTGGGCTATCTAGAAGCAGACTTTGAAGGCCAGCAGTACATCCTGGAGGAGGGGGAGTATCCTCACTGCAGTGACTGGGGAGGGTCTGAGGACGGGCTGCTGTCACTCCGGCCTGTATGCCCAGTGAGTACCGCCTCCAATGCTGCCGTCTTATTACCGTTTCCATCTTTGGTACCAAGCGCTGATCGGTGCTGGGTTCCTGCACTCCACCTCTCAGAGAGAATTGGCCATTTAAACCGTTCCAGCTGAACTGGAAAGCAAAAATACATGTTTATACAAGTACGACTGTGTACTAGAGTCATCATAAGTATGAAGCAATAATTACAGAGCCTTTCTCTCAGAATGATTTCCCCTCTTCCAACTACAAAGTTGTAGGAATCCCTTTGTGATAACGTCCCTGTCTTTCCTTCCCAGGATTTCCTGTCCCCGCATGTGAAACTGTTCAGTGAGCGTCACTTTGACCCGCTGGGGCTGAATATGGACCTGCTGGGTCCCGTCCTCAGCATGGCCGACTTCAGCCACGCCGGCAAAACGCAGTCCGTCAACGTCATGGGCGGAGTGTAAGTCTAACCAGTCAGAAAGACAACAACTCACTAAGTAAAAGAAGTTTGACCCTTTCGTCCACGCCCTGTTTGGGCGGGCGCTTCTCACCTTCCACACATGAGTTACGTCACCGTACACCCGAAGACTCCCACAGGCTCAGACGCATCGAGCCAAAGAGGACACAATTATCCTTTTGGGTAATTGATATGACGTGTTTGTCAGAAGACGAAATAGATCTTCCATCTCTTGAGGGCAAGGATTCACTTTGTTTACTTAAGTGTGGTTCGGCGGTTTGCTTTCCAGCCTCCTGAAGGCGTGCACTGCACACCGTCCCAGCCCGCCGGGCTACGAGGAGACGTCCTCCCTGCTGTGAGCGCGTTCCCTCATGCTGGTGTTCTGTGTCCCGGCAGGTGGGTGGCGTTTGAGAATCCCGGATTCAGCGGGGAGCTGTACGTCCTGGAGAGAGGCCTGTATGCGGGGCCTGAGGACTGGGGGGCCCCCAACTTCAAGATCTCCTCCATACAGCCGGTCTTCCACGTAAGAACCCATGTGTGGTGGCGCTTCAGGAACTTTTGCTGGTTTCAGTAAATGGCATCTTGCTAAATCAAAGCCTTTTGAAATAAGTTTAACGTGGTCGTTTTGTTAATACCTCCCCTCTGTCGTTCCCTAGGACGCTACGATGGCAACAACAAAGTTCAAGGTATCACCACTCCATTTAAGACATAAAGCCTGATCTCTGCGCTGTTTGTCCATCCTAAATCCAGTGTCCATGTGTTGCAGATACAGCTGTATTCTGAGGCAGACTTCCAGGGAAGGCTGGTGGATCTGGAGGACGGCACAGCAGCTCTGGGTGACGACTTCATACCAAAGTCCTGTAAGGTGCTGGCTGGCAGGTGGGCACAACGTGTGTGTGTGTGTGTGTGTGTGTGTGTGTGTGTGTGTGTGTGTGTGTGTGTGTGTGTGTGTGTGTGTGTGAATATATATTTGTACACATTACCAGTACACACTTTCTCACATTCTTTTTTCTTAGTTACAAAAACAGTACATGAAGAACAGTAAGCCAATCACGACGTGTCTGTACTTGTGTGTGTCAGCTGGGTGGCATATGAAGGAGCTCAGTTCTCAGGCAGCATGTACGTGCTGGAGGAGGGCCACTACCCCAACGCGGAGGCCATGGGCTTCCTGTCCTCAGACGCTGCCATTCGCTCCACTCACCCCGTTGGACATGTGAGTGTCCTCGTGCATGTGAGCCCTTTGTGTGGCGAGCGGGTCACCGTGGATGAGACTAACAAAGGGAACCTCTGCTCTCTTGTGCAGGAGTTGTCTCTGCCCTCCATCATCCTGTTCAGTAAGGCGGGCTGTAGAGGACGCAGGGTGCTGTTGACGGGTGGAGCCGTGAACCTGCTGCAGGCCGGCCTGGACACCCACACCCGCTCCGTGGTGGTGGAGGGGGGAACGTATGTCACTATTATCTTCCTGGCACGCTCCGTAATCTAAATGGAAGCCAATTAGTAACTGCATCATCAGCAGTAACAAGCTGCTGTTAATCCCAACATGATTGACAGGTCATACATACCAACGCACCAAAGTCCAAGTTATTAATGTTTTATGATTAAGCAGACTTAAAACATGTCATATCTATATGCATTTAAGCACTTGTGGGTGGCAGTTAAAATACATATCTAAATAAGTCAAGCTTTCACAGATATGATCCAAACGTTAACACCCGTTGAGCAAAACCATCTTGTAAAAACATCAGAATCCTGCTGCAGAGACACTCGGCGTCCCCTCGGCGTCCCCTCGGCATCCCCTCGGCGGTGTCAGCTTTTAGAGCCAATGATTGGCTGTAAATCCTGAAGCTTTGCTGGGAATCTGGTTTCATGGTGAAGCTGAAGTAACACCGTGTTTGTCTCCAGGTGGGTGTTGTACGAAGGCAGTAACTACCGCGGCGCCCAGCTGCTTCTCCGCCCGGGGGAGGTGGCCGATCTGTGGCAGCTCAGCGGCAGGCAGCAAGTAGGATCGCTACGTCCATTACTCCAGGTATTAACAGCTCTATGGTCTGTACGAATGATATAACTGACGTCACGTTACGTCAATCAAACAAACAGTTGTGAATACTTTGACCTTAACTCATGATTTAAATGTTTCCCTCCGCCAGAAGCAGACTTACGTCCGTCTGCGCAGCACGGAGACGGGAGGCCTGATGTCCCTGACTGGGACTACTGAGGACGTCTCTCTGATGAGGGTTCAGGTTGGGGAGGAGACGGGAGGCTTGGAGCAGGTCTGGGTCTATCGGGACGGGCAGCTCGCCTGCAAGGTAAAACATCCGGGGTTCCAGTCATCTACCCCCCTCTATACTTCATTGAGGTTTTGTCTTTTTAGACGCCTCTGGGATGATTTTTTCATACACAGTTAAAATATTTGCCCTATTATCTTTAGTACTTTGTCTCTTTTACTGTTTTTCTCACAGTATAAATGCCACATACAATCTTTTCATCTAAAGTGGTATTGTTTGTAAATGTCAACTGTACTTTGTGGCCTCGTCATCATAGTGAACTGTGTGCCCTCAAACAAGGGTGTGTACAGCAGGGTTGCAATCATAATTAGCAGGATGTCTCAAACCTGTCAGTGCAATGAATGAAAGGCAGCCAGTTTGCCAGCACACAACGACCTCTTTAATAAATAATAACGGATGGATGGAACCAGCTCCCCCCTCACCCACATGCCCTGCATGTCCCCAGCTGGTCGAGGACTGTTTCCTGGAGACCTCAGGCAGTATGGTGATGGAGGGCAGCCGGCTTCGAGTCGCCGCGAAGCGAGGCGAAGGCAACTACCTGTGGAACATCAGCCCAGAGGGCCGCGTGCACTGTCTCCTCAAACCGGCCCTGGTCCTGGAGGTCAAAGGTCAGGCGACCTTCTCTTCAAACATACATCTTATTATTAAAAAGCATCCACTCTGTCAGTATGTCATCAGCGCCATCTTCTGGTGTGATCTTTCTTTCTGGAGTCAAATAGTTGCTGCTTTTTAACACATTTGGTACAAAATTACAGGATTTCGTGGTTTCATTTTCTCAGTGAATACATTCAACCAGTTGGTGTCCTTTTAAATATTTGACAAAGCAAAAGCACTGCGGTGTATTTGTTAATTAATGTTGTCTATGCTTCTTAGGTGGTCAGCAGTATTACAAGAACCAGGTGATCCTCAACACATTAGACGAGAAAAAGTCAGACCAGAGGTGGACCTTGGAAGTGCTGTGATGAGCCTCGACCTGTCGGACCAGCCCCCTGTCTCTGGAGCCAGCGTGGGACCCTGTCCAAACATGGAGCCAGTAGGAGGATTTGTCCCTGGAGCCTGTGACCCCTCAGTGGATTTGTGCAAACACTGCACCCTTTTTCCTGGTATTTTGACCTGTGTTTACTCTCGTTGTGGAGGGTAACATTTGACTGGACCAACTGTAAAACTATCGTCATAATGAGTGAATGACGAGCTTAAACAATATTGCTTGTTTTTCGCCACTTCATTTTGAACACTATTTAACAAAGACTCTGCACCGTGTCTGTGTTTCCACTGCGTGTGGGTCTGTGCTGCATGCTCCTCTCTACTTGTTGTCCATCGTCTTGTCTGCTGTTATGCACCAACCAAAGTCAAATTCCTTGTTTGTCTAACATATCTTGGTAATACATGTTCCTGATTCCTGACTTTGTGGTGACTTTCTAGTCTCTGTTTCCAATGTCTGTTTTTAGATGATATTGTTGGCAAATACGAATGTATGCAAAGTATTGACATGTGCAATATGAAGCCCCATGTACCTACTTACTGTAGATGTTTCCTTTTTGGTGGCTGCTGTGGATTGAAATACCTTTTTAGGGTTTTATTGTTTTTTACATTTTTCACTGCTTATGTTGTACATAAGCCATATGATTTGAGTTTGAATTTCATATCAGAACTGCACGGTCAATGCTGCCCACTGTGGATTGTAAATATTTGAATGTATTTGAGAACTGTTGCACAGGCAAAATAGAATGTGATATGTGATTTTGTCTTTTTATAGAAAATAAAAGTCTTTCTTTAGACTGTAACCTGTTTTTATGCAACGTTTGTTTGAGTAGCTCTAAATCGTCTAATGATCAGATATTAATATTGTGAAATACATTATACTATACAATGTCTTTTTGTTTGAATTTCTTATAGCTTTTTGTGACAATAAGGCTTTTATAACTTTTTTAACACAACAATGACTATTTTCGACATACACAAATGCTGTTCTCGATATAGTGTATTTAGACAAACTAATGTATAATTAAGCAATTCAGTACGAGAGGCTGTACTTTATTGTCCAATAATAGTTTGCGGTGTTGTTAGGCCCGACGCGCGGCTCCTTTATTGGTTCTACTGTCAGCTTCAGACAAATAATGTCACATGATTCCCTTAAAGAACATGATAGGTCTTTAAGGACTAACAAATAATACACTTGTATATCATTTATAGATTATATATATATATATATATATATATATATATATATATATATATATATATATATATATATATATATATATAAAATGGTTAGTATTAGCACTGGAAAGTATGGAATATGATAACTTTACTGAATAAAATTACAATGATATAACAAAGTCAGTCATCAGAATTGATCACTATTCCATCAAATCAGGAAATGATGGTTAGTGGTTAATTTAACTTAAATCCCCTCTACGGGTGTAAGATTGAATGTAACCACTAGAGGGCAGCGTACTTTACTAAGGGACACGCAGCACTCCACCTGGTGGGAGTTTCATACATACTCTAAATAACATATAATCAAGCAGACACAATTTAAATATCAGGTGCAGCAATATATAGTATCCCTCAAAGTGTTTTTGTCCTGACCCTGTGTGAAATAAGACTGTCCTTCGCTTCAAGGTGAACCCGACACCTCGGCGACATGAGGCCGCGTCATGTCAGCTGGCACTGCTGAGTGTGAAAACTCAACACACACAAGGATTCAAATGAGACTCGTCTGCCACAAAGCACACACTGCGGGATGCCAGTTGCTGTGCTTATTAACATTTTTCATGATCACAAAATACAAATACGTAAAGGACATGAGTGGTGGTGAATGGAGACATTTCGATTTTTATTATCACTGTATTGGAGAGACTTTTCATCCAACATTTCAGCTTTCATTCATGCACTTTGCAGATAAAGAGACTGAAAGAAACAACTGATTTACTTTAAAGTGGACAAATCTTCGGTTACTGATGACATTAGTATGAATGGAACTGTTATAGAAGTCCCATAACCAGACAGAATATCATTAAAGTATAATCTCTGATCGTTACCAAGGGACAATATCACATCACGTTATGAACAATCACTTATTGTGCAGTCAGATATTTTTATACTCTCCTCCAAACAATACATGAACCTGTTCTGTACTGTACAAGTATATAATAACTGTTAATGAGACAGAATAATTCCCTCTTGATCTTGAATCTTGAAGTGGTTAAACTACGGACTTCATGTCATACACAACTTGTAATTGAAAATGAATATAACAAATTTACAGACAAATGTTTCAGAATGAATTGATTTGAAACGCATGCAGGAAATAGATGTAATGCTTGATTTAGAGGCGGGTTTAAATGACTATCTGAGTGTTAAAGTTGACAGGGAGCTTTACAGTTAATTAATTGCCGCAGTTCACCTCAGCTCTGTTTCGGCTTTGGGCCGATTTGAGCTCCATGTTTTGGGTTAACAGACGACTCCCTAAAAAGACTTCAAATCTACTGTAGATCCAGGTATGCTTCATAGCCTTTCCTTTATACATGGCACATTTACAATGCATCCAGAAAGTATTCACAGCGCTTCACTTATTCCACATTTCGTTATGTTACAGCCTTACTCAAAAATGGATTAAATTCATTATTCACAGCCTTTGCCATGACAATCAAAATTAAGCTCAGGTGCATCCTGTTTCCACTGATCATCCTTGAGATGTTTCTACAACGAGCCATGAAGTCCAAGGAATGATCTGTAGACCTCCGAGACAGAATTGTATCGAGGCACAGATCTGGCGAAGGGTACAGAAAGATTTCTGCAGCATTGAAAGTCCCAATGAGCACAGTGGCCTCCATCATCCGGAAATGGAAGAAGTTTGGAACCACCAGGACTCTTCCTAGAGTTGGCTGCCCAGCCAGACTGAGCGATCGGGGGAGAAGGTCCTTAGTCAGGGATGTGACCAGGAACCCCATGGTCACTCTGACAGAGCTCCAGCGTTGTTCTATGAAGAGAGGAGAACCTTCCAGAAGGACAAATCAGGCCTGTTTGGTAGAGTGGCCAGACGGAAGCCACTCCTCAGTAAAAAGCACATGACAGCCCGCCTGGAGGACTCTCAGACCATGAGAAACAAAATTCTCTGGTCTGATGAAACAAAGATTGAACTCTTTGGCCTGAATGCCAAGCGTCATGTCTGGAGGGAACCAGCCACTGCTCATCACCTGGCCAATACCATCCCTACAGTGAAGCAGGGTGGCAGCATCATGCTGTGGGGATGTTTTTCAGTGGGAGGAACTGGGAGACGAGTCAGGATTGAGGGAAAGATGAATGCAGCAATGTACAGAGACCTCCTCGATGAAAACATGCTCCAAAGCGCTCTGGACCTCAGACTGGGGCGACGGTTCATCTTCATCAGGACAACGACCCGAAGCACACAGCCAAGATAACAAAGGAGTGGCTTCGGGACTCTGTGAATGTCCTTGAGTGGCCCAGCCAGAGCCCTGACTTTTGATTGAACATCTCTGAGAGATCTGAAAATGGCTGCACCGACGCCCCCCATCCAACCTGATGGAACTTGAGAGGTTCTGCAAAGAAGAATGGGAGAAACTGCACAGAAATAGGTGTGCCACGCTTGTGGAATCATCCCCAAGAAGACTTGAGGCTGTAATTGCTGCCAAAGGTGCTTCAACAAAGTATTGAGCAAAGGCTGTGAATACTTATGTAAATAAGTTTATGTTTTCGTTCTTTATTTTTAACAGATTTGAAAAAATTTGCAACAAACAGTTTTCACTTTGACATTATGGGTTGTTGTGTGTAGAATGTTGAGGAAAATAATGAATTTAATCCATTTTGGAATGAGGCTGTAACATAACAAAATGTGGACAAAGTGAAGCGCTGTGAATACTTTCCGGGTGCACTGCAGGTATCTCCTCCAGACGTTCCACAGGGAGGTGGTGTTGCACGGTTGACAAATAGACTCGAGGAAAACTAACCTTAAATTATAGTAATAATGGTTTAGCCGGCTAGCCAACAGCGACTCATAAACCAGCAGCATCTCTCATTGTGCATGGAGGCCGTTTACACATTGTCACCCAACCTGCACAAGACACAGGGAGTGTAAATGGTTTCTCAGATATTTCCCTCAGGACGGAGGTAAAAGAGTGAAAATTACACTGACATTTGTCCCACTTCTTGTAATTAACATTATTGTGTCTGCTGTGTGTTTTCTGTATTCTTTCTTTACCAACATCCACCCTCAATACTGGACATCTCACCACAACCATGTGCGAGTCAGCTTGGATTTGTTCAGCACTCTCCGTTTCAGCCAAACCCTGAAACTACATCCAAGATTTTTTTGGAATGAAATGATAAGTTAACAGGTTTGGAGGTGTTTCTCTGTGATCAAAAAGCTCCAGTCTGCATTACCTAACATGTCTTTAAAGTCCTAGTCCGCTATGTGCCAGAGTTCTACAGGGAGGGGAACACACACACACACACACACACACACACACACACAGTGTTTCTGTGATGGCCAACATATCATCCCACACTGTTTCTTTCTCAGAGCTCAATCCTAGGTTTAAAATAGCTTCTGCTCCCTCTCAGGTCTTTACCACGATATTTGTGCTGTTCTTATATAATCGGCACCTCCCGATCTTTTCTTCCTCTTCATCCCAGTGCTGGTGTCCCACTCTGCCCACCTATATCTGCTTTTCTCTCACTCGCTCCTCTGTAGCCTTTACCAAAAAAAAGAGGAGAATAAACGTTCATTTCTTTTGTTGCTGCCTTTGTCACGCCATGGATGAAAGATAAGAGATGTTACTGTGCTGATGGTCGTCGATTTTGTTTGTCCCACATGTATTTATGTTGCCGTGCCGTCCCCCACCAGCCACAAACCTGCATGCTGCACACATCTCTCGTTGCAGCCTGAATAGATTTGACCACCAACAAATGCAGAAATTGGAAAGGAAAGATTTAGCTGTCTTACTCATTTAGGGTTGAAAACACACACTGAATCACAAAACAATGCTTAGTACTCTAGTTCATAGACGGATGATTTTAGTAAGAATTCATTTATTAATCTCAGCAGCTAACAGAGGTAACAGCGCACAAGACCAAGACGCTGCCGGAGCAGTGTCACCTCAGCGAGGGCCGCTGAGCTGTGACGATACCAGTGGTCAGCTGAGTCCACCTCACGCTCACCGAAAGCATGCGCTGCAGCCTGGCTACGTCAACAAAGTATTACAACACACACAGAGCTGCAGTCCACTGTCCGCTCAGCCAGACGTAATAGCTGTTTGCTGCTATATTGATCTTCTAAGTGGAAATGTGGATAATATCGATGAATGATGCTTTGTTTATTTGTGCATGAAGTATTTCTTTGAAGGCTCAAATGAACTTCTCCTACTTGCTCATTTCTTTACCCTATCACAGCATTGGCAATTTAGGGTGGCGCAAATATGTGTAGTAAATGGTAACTTGTGAGGGTTAAAATAACATGCTTGTTGACAGTGATAAGAAGCCTTTATAACAGACGTACAATATGTATGGATTTTGAGTGCGCAGCCGGAGATACAACCTTGAATTCTGATGCCATCCACTTTATATTCCTGAATGCCTGTGCCGTGTGTGTGTGTGTGTGTGTTAGATTCTGGTGCGATTCAGCATCCCCTTTCGTCCTCCTCTCTTCACACATGCAGTGCATACAAACAGCACACACACACACACACACACACAGAACTACACACACCCACACAAATACAAACAGACAAAAAAAAGCCAGCAGGCCCCTCCCCCCCTAAACACACACACACACGCCCACAGAGTCTAATACACGGCAATGTGAAGGATCGAAGGCCTACAGAGAGCGACGGCAATCAGCAGAGTAGCTAAATGTTGTGCTCTTTTTCTCCACAATATTTCTCCATCTATGTTAACGTGTTAATCACTGAAAGAACAAAGCTGCAGGGCCTCCATTGAAAGGCCAGCAGGGGGTTCAACTCAGTCATATGCAGTTCTCCTCCGTGGGTGAGTTTCAATGTGTCAGTGGGAAGATGAAGCGTTTTTGTGATAATGTTTGCTGATGCTGTGGCCTTTTCGTTTGGCACAGCTTTTATCCTCATTCCCCCGTTTCCAAACTTGACCAAAACCACCTTTTCTATTGTCTTTTAACTAGTTTAGCTTTTCATATTTTGAAATAAATCCA
This sequence comes from Gasterosteus aculeatus, assembly GCF_964276395.1. Lineage (NCBI taxonomy): Eukaryota > Metazoa > Chordata > Actinopteri > Perciformes > Gasterosteidae > Gasterosteus > Gasterosteus aculeatus. The sequence continues at coordinate 16,934,011 of NC_135703.1, forward strand.
CATGGATACGATTGTACGTGAACACAAACAAGTGCCTTTCTCAGTAAATCCACCTGGATAATCTGGCAACCTGCTCAGACCGCCTCAAAACGCGCAGCGGTTATTGTGTTTTGGTTGCCGTGGTTGCATCACGGCAAAGTGCTCAGCTCCACGGCGGTAAGCAGAGAGGGCGCTCAGAACTGCCCAACGCGTCACCCGCGCTATACCAATAAATTGAGGTTGTCCAATGGTGCGGAGTCTGTATGTGTTACTCTTCATTTTGTTTGCTCTGTATATTACCAGAAACTTCACTGTTCTTTTTGCCCTTCTGGAGCTGCAGATGCCAGATAAAAATAAGCTACACAAAAAAAATGAGCCACATCTCAGGACCATGTTGTCGTAGCCGCAGAATGTAAAAATACTTCTCTTGAAACTCAACAAACCAATTTTATCCACAAAGGTCAGTCCACTCGTTATGGGCAGCCTGTTAGAACAGTTTTCTTCTTTGGCTCGAGAGAGCTTAACAAAAAGAGCTGAAGGTTTAATCAAAAGCTCAGAGACTGCAAATTTAGAGCAGACAGCCTGACACCAAATGGGGATG